>NC_065449.1:182839792-183142822 GCF_917563875.1 Diabrotica virgifera virgifera | reverse complement strand
AATTTTAAACAGTGTAAAATTATTTAGCAAAAACTCTAAAACTAAAAAATGTCGATTTTTTGCTTACTTATAAACAATTAGAATAACTTTTTAACCGTTAGCCGTAGAAAAATTATTTTTTCATATTTAGAAAGACTGAATTTTTATACACATTTAGAAAGAAAAACAGTTGTCCTAGGACAATTAGGGACGAAGTTACGTTTTAGGGACGAATTAGTTTTTTAATTGACACGTTCTTGCAAAATAATTTTGCAATATTTAGAATTATTTTTTGTCATTTTTTTTAATTAAATTAATATTGTAAAGCTTGTTCTTTCATAAACTATCCAAAGTATTACTGTAACTTCATCATTGACTTTTGCAAAAAAAATTAATTCGGGATAAACAAATTAAATAACTTTTAAACTATTTGACCGATTGCTTTGAAATTTATGGTATAATTTAAGCACCAGAAGTCCCAGTATTTCGTGTAATAAGAAGGTTCTAAGTTAATTTTTACATAAGTTATGAATATTTATAAAAACTCAATATTTATGATTTATTTTGCAATTTTCTAAGCAACCAATAAGGATAGACATATTCAGCGAAAGCCGTATTGAAGTTTTTTATACGATTTATGAGTTTCTTACTCTCAAATTGTTTTAAAATGCTTAACGTATTGTCAATAGACGAAAAAAGCAAAAATTTACCGTTTTTTTGATCTTCATTTGTTTATAACTATGTATATCATCAAAATCGGCTACAGGAAACATATAGGTTATTATTATAGATGTCCATACTACTCAAAAAATTTGGTTTCGGCCTGGAGAGGGTTGTGCCACCAACAGGATATTTTTTTCCTTCTTTCTCTGAACTAGGAGCGGCAATGAGTGATCAACTGACAACATTAATTAACAAGATTGAGACACAATAAATACCAGAAGAATGGAGAACCACATTTTAAAAAATACGATAAGAAAAAATCAGAAAACAACAGAGATATCTCCTTCTTCTTCTTCGGCTTTTTCCCATTATGAGTTCGCGGTTTTTATTCTCCAGAGCACTCTATTCTCCCAGTCACCTTCTCTGAGGTCTATGTGAGCTTTCCATCTCATATCAGGTCTTCCTCTCCGTCTTCTTTTCGGCGCGGTGGGTCCCAGTCCAATGTTCTTCTCGGCCACCTGGCATTCTTTGTACATGCCCGTACCACTTCAGGGCTCTGTTTTCCAACTTTTTTATAATTCACCATTCTAGTTCCATTCTGTTCCATGTTTCCTCTGTTCTTAGTCTATCTCTCTGGTGATTTGTAGATGTCTTCTAATAAAGTCAAATTCAACTGTGCGTATTTTATTTCGTATTGTTTATTTAACAACATAGAAAATTAGAACAATACCAATCAGTCAAGAGCCAATAAAATGTAAACTGGAAGTCAATGGAATTAGAATTGCATAAGTAATGTTGTTCTGAAGCTATTTTCTTGTAGACCAGGGCTCATCTGTAAAAATATTAGTACATTTGGACGTTGAGAGGTCACTCAAATTTTTTTGCACAAATTGCTTGAAAATAACTCAAATAATATTATTTGAGTTATTCTCCCTCTCAAAAAGGTCCGGCACATTGTTTTAATAATCAAAATGTCAAAAAATGAAGGAAAAATTCGATTTTTTCTTCGTCTTTTGATTATAACTTTAAAAGTATTAATTTCCGAGAAAAGTTGTACTGACATAAAAATTGCCTAATTAAATTTCCTACAATATAGAATTGGTTAAAAATTTAAAAAATAGTCAGCCTTGTTGCAAAATAGCAATGATTGCGAAAAAACCATACAAAAAACAAGTATTTGCATTTTACGTTTTTCAACTACTTATGCTACACTTAGGACCTTCATATTTCATACAGAAAAACTCTATGACACTGTAAAACAGTACTGTAAATTTCATTAAGATCGGTTTAATAGATTTTGCAAAATAAATTTTGCAATCCAGCTTTCGCAAAAAAAATTCATTTTTTCAAAATGTTACAGGACTGAAAATAAAGCACATAGCAAGTTCAATTTTTTTTGCTTATAAAAGTATACTGTACCTTTCATTTGCAATTTGCAAAACTAAAATCGATTAATTACCACGGCGTCAGGAATTTTTTTAAATAAACATCAATTATTGGTGCTACGCGCAGGACAGCGGATAGTTTGCACTGATATACAGTAGAGCGTCGATAATCCGAACCCTGGTAATCCGAACGATCGCTAATCCGAACGCAAAAAAAAATTATAAAATTAAAAAATATGATCGCGGACCGAATTTTTGGATTTAATATGACAATATGGGCAAAATATGACCGAGGATTATTGTTTAGTTTATGCAGAAATGCGTACAATATATTTGTTTATTATGCAGGTGTTTCATTCCTTGTAACTAAAACGTACGTATATGTACAGATGTACTATGTTTATGAGCTTTGTATGTATTTTGAACATATGTTCTATAATCCGAACAATTTGATAATCCGAACTACCCATATACCAATTAGCTCGGATTATCGACGCTCTACTGTATAAATAAATAAATTTATCTATTTATATAAATAAATAAATTTGCTTATTGCAAAATAAAGACACATACTCTATCCTTTGAAATAACACTTTTTTTAGCAAAAACTTTCTTTTTTCATATATTTTAACTTATTAAAGCTTATAGATTATTATTTTTAAACATATGTAATTGTTTAAACAATATTTCACAAACAATAATAAAATTAGTTTAATTTTTGTGGAATTAAAATATTAAAATACAACAAAATATAGAGTAAGAAAATAATATATTAGATAAAGATTAAAAGAAATTTTGGTGGAAATCAACTTGTGTGAATCGAACACCGCTGTCCTGCGCGTAGCACCAAAAATTAATGTAATTTAAAAAATTTCCTGACGCCGTGGTAATTAATCGATTTTAATTTTGCAAATTGTCAATGAAAGGTACAGTACACTTCTATAAGCAAAAAAAAATTCAACTTGCTACCTGCTTTATTTTCAGTCCTGCAACATTTAAAATAAATGATTTTTTTTTGCGAAAGCTGGATTGCAAAATTTATTTTGCAAACTCTGTTAAACCGATCTTAATGAAATTTACAGTATTGTTTTACTATATCATAAAGTTTTTCTGGGTAAAATATGAAAGTCCTAAGTATAGCATAAATGGTTGAAAAACGTAAAAGGCGAATACTTTCGCAATTATTGCTATTTTGCAACAAGGGTGACTATTTTTTAAATTTTCAACTAATTTTGTATTATAGGAAATTTAATTACGCAACTTTTATGTCAATACAACTTTTCTCAAAAATGAATAGTTTTAAAGTTATAATCAAAAAACCAATAAAAAAAAATCAAATTTTTCCTTCATATTTTGACATTTTGATTATTTAAACAATGTTCCGGACCATTTTGAGTGGGAGGATAACTCAAATATTATTATTTGAGTTATTTTCAAGCAATTTCTCCAAAAAAATTTGAGTCACCTCTCAACGTCCATCTCAAAACAGATGCGCCCTGGACTCTTGTGGCATTTTGCAATTAACAATTTTTAATGGAAAATAAACCACAATTTTACTAAAAAAATGATTTTATTAACGTTTCTGTAAAAATGTTGTTGCTTAGTAAAAAATTCTTCTAATAATTTATTTAGCCTGACTCATTTATATCGGCAATTCAGACATATTTATTATACATTTTAAAGTAGAAGACTTTAAAATCATATTTCCAATATTTATGAGTTGCGTTCCTGGGACGACATTACTGAAAGATAGTTCATTCGATTACATGAAATCAACCCCAACACAAGAATATCCTTCACAAAAAAATCATAGCATGTGATCTGTCTTTAAAAAGACAACCACATGCAACGGTGACAGTAAAATTCTCTCGTTAGAGATTCCATAGTAAATCACGAGGGAAAACCAGGAAAACACCTCGTGATACTATCCCGACATCGTAAGTATTAGGTCTTACTTTAATTTACTCTCAATTTAATACCAAATTCTAACCTTAACATGTACAGTTACGGTCATTGAATAGTTTACAGGCTTACGTATCTAGGAGCCGATTTTTTAAATTAATACCTCGTTTAAACGCACCTTTTACGTCAAAGTGACGTTACCAGTGGTGTACCTAAAATAGGTTATTTAAAATTAAAAAATAATATAAATATATTTTACAAAGTTTAACAAAATGGAAAGTATAAAAAGAAGTTTTTTTTGAATAGAAGGGATTATGGTCTTAATAATGAAAACAAGGAAGTCTGGTTTGAAAATACCGATTTTATTTTATATCTATCCCAAATTATCCAATATTTGTTTGATTTTCCATATGCACATAATTATGGCTCACGTCCAAATCTGCAGCAACTTGTCTTAAAAACCAACCGTCTTCGAGTTTGGCAATTGCTCTTGCTTTTGCGCATCATTCAAATTCATTATAACCATTTTGGAGGAGTTTGATATCTTTATTTTATTTTTCAACTCTCGCGAAATTTTTGACAAGCATTGACTTTTTGAAATTTTTTGACTTTTACATTTATCAAATTCGTACGACACTGCAATTTTACAGTATTACAATATAAAAATTAAGATGTAATCTATTCAGTGATCGTAACTGTACATATGTTATTTTAAATTATAAATAATATTCATAATACATAGATATATAAATAATACTAAAATATAAAAATGTAGGTACTGACTCGATATGTTATTGACTTACTAATTGTGGTATTTTCTTTCTAATGAACAACGGTCAACAGCTGTTCTCATTTTCTTTTGTAAATTACTCCGCGATTCAAAAAGATATTCAGGTGTGCATCATTTTACGATTTGACAGACAAAAAAGAAATTGAAAATAAAAGTTAACAATACTTTAAACGCTTTTTCCTCAAAACTGCTTTTTTTCAAAGGCTGTAGACATTGTACCTCAAAAAGCACTTGACCGACCCACCTGGAATTTTAAATATTTTTTCTTTAGACATTTCTTGAGGTAACGCTTGAGGTAACGTTTTATGCTTATTATTTATTTAACAATAATAAATATGTTGATTTTCGCCCTTTTTGTGCAAAAAATTTCGTTGTTTTGATTTCTGAGTGATACCAAAAAGTCAAAAATCGTTATAACTAAAAAAACTCTACAAAGTTATCTCGAAAAACATAAAAGCTAATAAAATCTTTTTGTTTACCATGATCCAATGATAAATTCGGATGTCCAACGCAAAATCCATTTTTTTTTCAGTTGTCTTTAAAAATTTGCCACCGTTGGCTTATTTTTCAATATTTTTCCTTGAATTTTTTTTGAGTTTTCTTTGAATTATACTTATAACGCTTATTTAATTTGAAAAAAAAGAATGTGTGTGTACTTTGTACGCACGTAAGAAGTTATACTTCTATTATATGATTATATGATTATAAACGAAATTAATATACTTTTTATTTATATTTTATTTAAATATTAAATTAATTTATACTTACTAGTTAACAGTGCCAAAAAACACATTAAAAATGCCACAAATGATTTCTGAACATTAATTGTCGGAAAAATTTTTAACTAAATACGTATTTTCTGAAAATAAAATTATATAATAAATATACTTACAATCATAAAATGTATAAAAAAAAATAAAAAAATAAAAGTTTCTAGTGGGATTCGAACCAACTTACCACGCGGCTGGTATTTGCGTTGTATTGGGATTCGCCCGCATTAAAACTTCGCCACAGAGGCACCTTGTCATTATGCGCGAAGATCGTCTAACTAAACAGATTAACCTTTTGACATTTTTAACTTATGTAAATCAAATTATTTTGATTTTGAATTGAAATGATTTAGAATTGAAAAAATACAACAAAACATAGAGTAAGAAGACAATATATTAGGTGAATATTAAGGTGTAAAATAAAAGTATTACATACTACTTATGTATTTTGGTAGGTTCAAGGTAGGTATCGGAGCCCGTATAACGACTAATAAATTTCGCAATCACTTGCGTCGTGCAAAGTGGCTATGTTCAAATATCATAACAAAATTTGATCAACTATTTATAAAACACTTACCAGTGAAAGATTCTTTAGCTTTGAATAAGCGAGATCTGCGGCACTCATACTAGGCACAGTTTGATGAGCTTTCACATTGTCATGCAACAATCATCTCTTCTATGTAAATAAGTCCAAAAATATAATATGAAAACTATTTAAAAAGGCAGTATAACCATTAACTAACTTTTTGTTTGTTGTTTCTCTTCCTACAAATTTTAAAACGCAACAAGCATACATTATAACCAAACCATGCACAGTCCCACAGCTGTGCCACAGCTGCCATATTGGATAATTTTTGTCATGTCATTTGAACATCCAATCAGAACAAAGTTATAATGCGCATGCGCCCGGTCGCTAGGTTTTCCCATATAAAATTTCACCGTCATTACGCCCGTAAAGAAGTATAACTTCAATAAAATAATTTTATTAGCCTACTTTAAAAAAAACTCACAAAAATGTGGTTGAAATGTTGGTTTCAACCCCTACGGTCCCCCCTTAAGGATAGCTATGACACGATTTTGATAGGCAACCCATGCTGGTCGTGATTGTCTATGTATAGACAAGGCGGAAAAGGCGGGTTCGTTGGGAAAAATATTCCCATGAGATATTTTTGCATAATCACATTCGTGAGACATCCCAGAATAAGGTTCAAGAAGTCGCCCACGTGAAAAGTGGGCCAATTTTTTTTAACAATTTTTTTTTAATCAAATTGTAAAAAACTATATTTTTGGCCAGGACTAATTTTTTTAGATTTTTTGGGCCATTATTGACAAAAAAGGTCTCTTATAATTTTTCTCTAAAGTTGACCTTTTTCGAGTTATAAGCAATTTAAAATTTGAAAAACGCGAAAATGGCCATTTTTAAAGCCTAATAACTCGGTTAAAAATTATTATTATGAAAGTCAGAAAGTGACTAAATCAAAGTTTAAAGTCTCCGCTACATGATCCTGAAGAAATCTGTGTCATTAATTTACTACTAAGCTGTTATTTTTAATAAATAACAATGAGCGGTTAGATCGTATTGACGCGGTTGTAAATGTGAGTGCGAGTAAGATGCACAATTGGACTGCTGGGATGGCTTCTCTCTCGCACTCAGCATTTACAGATGCCGCACACGTGCATGGCACTTATTATTATTACTTAAAAATAGCAGCTTAGTAATAAAATAATGACAAAAATGTCTTCAGGATCTTGTAGGGGGGGCTTTAAACTTTGATTTAGTCATATATTGATTTTCATAATAATAACTTTTAACCTAGTTATTAAGCCTTGAAAATCTCCATTTTTCGTTTTTTTCAATTTTAAATTGCTTATAAGTCGAAAACGATCAACTTTAGAGAAAAATTATAAGAGATCTTTTTTGTCCAGAATGGTCCAAAAAATTAAAGAAAAAATTTTTTGGGCCAAAAATATTGATTCTTGCAATTTGATTGAAAAAAAATTGTTAAAAAAAAATTGGCCCACTTTTCGCGTGGGCGACTTCTTCAACCTTATTCTGGGATGTCTCACGAATGTGATTATGCAAAAAAATCTCATGGGAATATTTTTCCCTTCGAACCCGCCGTTTTCGCCTTGTCTAGTATGAAATTTAATAAAAAAATGTTTCATCCGGCAAGCAGATGGCTACATTTCGACCTCCTATTCGGATTTTAGACTATTATACAAAGTCCAATTATTACTTATATTAGAGGCTTGAGGATAAAGGATTTGTTGATCAGGTTTAATATGTTTCAATATCTAGAAAAGATTACCATGAAAAAATAAATTCTAAAGTTTTACAACTTTAGAAAATATAAAACAGTAGGTACCTACTACAGGGTGTAACAAAAATACAGGTCATAAATTAAATCACATATTTTGGGACCAAAAATAGTTCGATTGAACCTAACTTACCTTTGTACAAATGTGCACATAAAAAAGATACAGCCCTTTGAAGTTACAAAATGAAAATCGATTTTTTCCAATATATTGAAAACTATTAGAGATTTTTTTATTGAAAATGAACACGTGGTATTCTTATGGCAGTAGTATCTTAATAAAAAATTATAGTGAAATTTGGACACCCCATAAAAATTTTATGGGGGTTTTGTTCCTTTAAACCCCCCATACTTTTGTGTACGTTCCAATTAAATTATTTTTGTGGTACCATTAGTTGAATTAAATATTTTTAAAACTTTTTTTGCCTCCTAGTATTTTTTCGATAAGGTGGTTTTTATCGAGTTGCAGCTTCTTTTTTAAAATGTTTACATAAAAATTTTATGGGGGTTTTGTTCCTTTAAACCCCCCAAATATTTTTGTACGTTCCAATTAAACTATTGCTGCGATACCATTAGTTAAACACAGTGTTTTTAAAACTTTTTTGCCTCTTTGTATTTTTTCGATAAGGCATCTTTTATCGAGATGTGGATCCTTTTTTAATATGTTTCAAAATATACCTAGAAATGTAAATCATAAATAAATGTTCATAATTATTATTACCAAGTTTCCATAATCGTACTTAACCATATACAAATATGTGGTCAATTTGACAAATATTCAAAATATCTCGATATAAACTGATTTTTCGAAAAAGTACAGGGAGGCAAAATGTTTTTTAAAACATTGTGTTTAACTAATGGTACTACAATATTAATTAAATTGGAACGTACACAAAAGTTTGGGGGGGTTTAAAGGAACAAAACCCCATAAAATTTTTATGGGGTGTCCAAATTTAACTATAATTTTTTCTTAAGATAGTACTGCCATAAGAATACCACATGTCCATTTTCATATATATATTGGAAAAAATCGATTTTCATTTAGTAACTTTTTTTATGTGCATATTTGTACTAAGGTAAGTTTGGTTCAATCGAATTATTTTTGATCCCAGAATATGTGATTAAATTTATGACCTGTATTTTTGTTACACCCTGTAATGTAAACTATTCTAATAAAAACTTAAACAATTTTAAATAATGAAATATACAAAATATATAAATAAATCTTTAATACTTACCAAAAGCCTTTTAATGCACTTGAAATACGAAAAACACAGTTAGAACCAGTTAAAACCAATTCTATTTAAAAAATTTAAAAAAAGAGTTAAGGAAAATATCTTTATATAAAAGAGTCTTTTCGATGCAAGTGTTGTCTAACGAGTGATCTTTGTTTGTCCATTTCCTATTTTCTTTAGACATAATTACTGACTCATATAAAATTTGAAAATGTTTATGACGCAGAGTAAAATAGGCTAAGAGCCAAGAATCTTTGATTTGAATAATTTATAAAGAAATAATCTTAAAGATTACATTATATGATTTAAATATTTAACAGCAAAATACACAAGGTAAAAGTTAATTAAAGTGAAATAAATTTCGACTCGATTCAAGTTCTCTGTTTAACCCAGGTATGGCAATACCAAAAGGCACCGTTAGGAAAATATTCCAATTTACGGTTCAGAGAACCCTTATGAAATGAGTCTGTGTACTCTAATACAGAGTATGGCATTAGTAAAATATAAGAAAATCTACGGTTTCGTTTTGATTTAAATCTTCCTTCCTCCTTCCTCCGATAGTACTATTTCTAGGTCTACCTGTTGTCAAGGAGCCTCTGAGGAAGACAAATTTACACCAACACGACCGTTGTTTCTCGATATAAATTAATAGTTATTTTCCTAACAAGTGCAGAAAGTCATACTTTTCTGCACGCGACTGCAGTTTGCCGAACGACGCGAAGCGGGAGTTCGGCAAGCAGTCGAGTGCGGAAAAGAGACTTTCTGCAAGCGTTAGGAACAATATTTTTTATACGAGTCTTTAAAAAATGACCAAATCTTAACCAATTAATTTAATTAATATGAAAATACATACATACACAAATTAATTCTTTGACAAGGTTGTCAAAACCAAAGTTTCAGCATAATTGGTTAGCATGACGACGATCTTGGTTTCCATGACGAAAATTCAAAACCACTGTTATTGTCTACTGATTTGACTTTCGAATATTATGTCAAAATTATTTTATTTCATCGAATTCTCGCGTTAATTTCATTAAAACATGAACACAATAAGATATATTTGAAATAAATTAGTAAGTAATATCTAAATATTAGTTTATTGCATGTATTATAATTACTTTAAGGCCATATTAACATATCTAAATTAACACGCGTGCGGAAAAGTAAAACGCGTGCGGAAAAGTAAAACGCGTGCGGAAAAGTAACACGCGTGCGGAAAAGTACGACTTTCTAAACTAAAATGCGTGCGCGAAAGTAGACATTTTTGCAAGCTCGTAGGAATAGCTATTTGTATAACAAGGGAGGAAAGTGCTACTTTTCCTCCCGAGAATGAAGTTTACTGCCCGACGTGTAGCGGAGGGCAGTAATCATTCAAGGGAGGAAAATGCACTTTACTCCCATGTTATACATATGGTTTTTCCACCTTCCTCAAATAACAAGTCATTTTTTCATTTTTACTTAATTTATTTATGCGACTAACCAACAAAATTTATTAGAACTAAAACTAACAAGTACGTAAAATATAACTGTCAACTGTCAAATATAAGTCAAATTATTAATGTAAACATTGTTAAATCAGAATAACAATTTACTGTTTTTTACCATTCTGCAAAATAGAGAGTGTTTTTAAATAAACGTTAAAATGTGTAGATACTTACGTATTAGAAAATATATATTGTACAGGGCGTCAATAAGTTATATTTCATGAATGAAATACCATGACGTCACTTTTACTTTTCCTCCCTAGGGAGGAAAAATATTTTCCTCCCTAGGGAGGAAAAGTGCAACTTTGCTCCCTACAATCAGGTCCGGAAAAGTATACTTTCGGTAGAGGTAGGTGGAAAAAACTATTTATATCGCAGTATGGTTAGAACACCCTCTAACGCCCTCTAAATTTGTCTTCCTCAGAGGCTCCTTGACAACAGGTAGACCTAGAAATAGTACTATCGGAGGATGGAGGGAGACAGATTTGAATCAAAACGAAACCGTAGATTTTCTTATTTTAGTAATGCCATACTCTGTATTAGAGTATACAGACTCGTTTCATACGGGTTCTCTGAACCGTAAATTGGAATATTTTCCTAACGGTGCCTTTTGGTATTGTCCTACCTGGGTTGAACAGAGAACTTGAATCGAGTCGAAATTCATTTCACTTATTCCCCATTAGAGGGCGTTCTAACCATACGGCGATATAAATAGTTTTAATTTATATCGAGAAACTACGGTCGTGTGGTGTAAATTTGTCTTCCTCAGAGCCACCTTGACAACAGGTAGACCTAGAAAT
This sequence comes from Diabrotica virgifera virgifera, assembly GCF_917563875.1. NCBI lineage: Eukaryota > Metazoa > Arthropoda > Insecta > Coleoptera > Chrysomelidae > Diabrotica > Diabrotica virgifera. Next base: position 183,131,499 of record NC_065449.1, on the reverse strand, counting down.
AGTACTATCGGAGGATGGAGGGAGACAGATTTGAATCAAAACGAAACCGTAGATTTTCTTATTTTAGTAATGCCATACTCTGTATTAGAGTACACAGACTCGTTTCATACGGGTTCTCTGAACCGTAAATTGGAATATTTTCCTAACGGTGCCTTTTGGTATTGTCCTACCTGGGTTGAACAGAGAACTTGAATCGAGTCGAAATTCATTTCACTTATTCCCCATTAGAGGGCGTTCTAACCATACGGCGATATAAATAGTTTTAATTTATATCGAGAAACTACGGTCGTGTGGTGTAAATTTGTCTTCCTCAGAGCCACCTTGACAACAGGTAGACCTAGAAATAGTACTATCGGAGGATAGAGGGAGACAAATTTAAATCAAAACGAAACCGTAGATTTTCTTATTTTAAAAGTGAATTACCTGCAGTCGGATGCATACGTGTAAGTATACCTACCATATCACAAAACTTTTTATTAAAAATTCCTTTATGAAAGGAATATTTATTTAAAAGAACCCTTTCGGCTTAAATTACAGAACCTTTTCAGAATAAATATTCCATCTTTATTGCTGGTTATTATCTATAAATATTATTGTGGTACCCTTAGTTAAACACAATGTATTTAAAACTTTTTTGCCTCTTAATATTTTTTCGATAAACCAGTTTTAATCGAGATGCTGCTTCTTTTTTAATATGTTTACATAAACATTTTATGGGGGTTCTGTGCCTTTAAACCCCCCAAATGTTTGTGTACGTTCCAATTAAACTATTATTGCAGTACCATTAGTTAAACATTATGTTTTTAAAACTTTTTTGCCTCTTAGTATTTTTCGATGAGGCACCTTTTATCGGGATGTTGCTTCTTTTCTGGTTCAAAATATACCTCAAACTGTAATTTATAAAAAAATTCATATGATTACCAGGTATCTACAAACAATCGTACGTAACAGTATACAAATATATGGTGGATTTGACAAATATTCAAAATATCTCAATAAAAACTAGCTTTTCTAAAAAGTACTAAGAGGCAAAAAAGTTTTAAAAACATTGTGTTTAACTAATGGTACCACAATAATAATTTAATTGGAACGTACAAAAAAGTTTGGAGGGGTTTAAAGGAACAAAACCCCATAAAATTTTTATGGGGTGCACAAATTTAACTATAATTTCTTTTTAAAATGTTCCTGCCATAAGAATGCCACGTGTTTATTTTCATTAAAAAATCTCTAATAATTTTCGATATATCGGAAAAAATCGATTTTTATCTTGTAACTTCAAAGGACTGTAACTTTTTTTGTATGCTCATTTGGACTAAGGTAAGTCAAGTTCGATCGAACTATTTTTGGTCCCAGAATATGTGATTTAATTTATGACCTGTATTTTTGTTACACCCTGTATACACCATGTTTTTCACTTTTTTAGGTGCTATATTTTTGATAAGAATTTTTTTTCGGCTCAATACTTACTTTTTGAGTTATTTGCGAATAACCGTCTGAAAACGTGGTTATTTTGTAGAAAAATTAACATATTCACTCGCAAATAACTCCACATATTCTTCCACATTTTTTGTGAGTTTGAGTGTTGCCGATATTATGGCCATTGCGGCTTGTGGACGGATCCCTTCTTCTCAACCTCCACTGTTAGTGATGACGGCCTCTAAGTAATTAAACTGTCTGATCACTTCGTGCCCTGCCCTGTTTCTTATCTCTGTTTGGTTGTTTCTGTTTCTATCGATGATCATTACTTTGATTTTCTGAAACAGAGTGGCATTCTCGATGTCAAATTTTTAAGATACACTGAGTTAGGATGAACTTAGATATGATGACACTAGAACTAATCTCCACTGAGAATCTTCTAGCTTCTGATCACTTCTAACACCATCTAGAGAACAAAAGTCCCAAACATTAATAGGGTCTATAATTTACTAATGAATCTAAAACTTTCCACAATACTGGATCACCAGTCTTTGGGCAAAGATGTAATTTAAAAGAAATCTTACAACCTAAGTCAATATACAACTGTGTTCCAGGCTGAAGTTTTTGCTTTGAAGAAATCATACATCGAGGCTCCAGAGCAAAGGGAATCTTCTTCTTCTTGTTGTGCTGTCTTCTAACGAAGGTTTTCTATCTTTTGCAACGTGAAATATCTGTTCAACACTCTGATATTTCTCAGCCAAGATTTCTTCTTTCTTCCCAAGCCTTTTTTCCACTCCACTCTTTCTTGCATGATGACGTGTAGCATCAACCAAGGTAATCAATTATCAAAAATGAATAACCATTTTCAATTTCGTTGCAACACGAAACTACAGCCGCATCATTATTCCAGTTCAATCAAAGAGTGCAGCAAGCACCTCTACCGGTTTCGAAACTTATTAGTCTCTCATCAGGAGGCACATATGCTGCTCTCTCTGACCCAACTAGGACAAACCCCGGCGTGCAGACACGGATTGCAACGAACGAAATGGCAGGGATGCCCTAGCAGCAACTAAGAATCAATTATACTGATAGCCAAGCTGGCCGTAAAGAACCCACTCGCCAAATCAAAACTGGAGAGGAACTGCAAAGATATTCTCAACAATCTTGCAAAGGAGAAAAAAAGTGTCTTTAATATGGGTGCCGAATCATGAAGGAGTGGGTACACGAAAATGAACCAGCTTTGATGGCAAAACAAGGCTCGAGATAAATCTTTATAGTCCCAGAATATTTGTATGCATCACCAAAGATGCTTCAAGGAACGAGGTTCCGAAGTGATCCTCGAAAGACATCATCAAAAGAAATGGAGAGCCACTTGAAGGCAAATTCAGACTAAGAAAATAATCAAGAATATTGGTAAAAACTCTCAGGCAATTTGATGAACCTCAATAAAGAAGAGATCAAAACGGTCACCTATACAGTTAAGAGAACACTTATACAAAATAGGTAAGAGAAATGAACCATGGTGCAGAAAATGCGAAACTGTTTACCTTAGTTGATGTAACAGGATTTATTGGAGTTTAATATAGAAAAGCCGGGAACTGATGTAAAGGTCTTATGACCAAGTGACAGAGATTTAAATGTCCCCCTTGACTACGAAGAAGAAGAAAGGAACCCATCGAGAGTAAAATCTTCCCATTATAAAAACTAGGAAGGTATTTTTGTTATTGAAGTTTTTGAATACTAAACATTTTGAATACTAAACATACTAAACATTGAAGTTTTTGAATTAGTCCTGTCGCCAGTGGGGGTACAACGGCCTCCTTAATTCAGATGGACTTACCCAAGTCTTTTTTATGTAATTTGACCCGTAGAACACGAATTTTTTGGGTAACAGTCGATTCGGATGTCGATAATATTGTTATAAACAAGGAACTTGAGGAATCACATAACAGCGATTTTTCGCAACACAGAACATTGTTTTGTATTTTTTGGGTCATTCTAAGCAAAAAATGTTTTAACAAGTTTTTTCGTAGGATGCATAGTTTTCGACATAGACGCTGTTGAACTTTCAAAAAATCGAAAAATTGCAATTTTTAAACCCGAATAACTTTTGATGGAAAAATAAAATAGCAATTCTGCTGACCGCATTTGAAAGTTTAAGTCAAATTCTATCGGTTTTGATTACTTTCATTGCTAAAAATTAATTTTTTAATTGTTAAACAAAGCTATAAACACATAGTGATTGAATGATGTTTTCAATGCATTTCCCATTTGAAATCGAACGAGTGGGCGCCATACAGACAATTTCTACGTAGATTACGTCCATTAAAACGCATGCATTGGGCACGGGAAACACTATGTGTTTATGGCTTTGTTTAATAAATAAAAACTTAATTTTTAGCAACGCAAATAATCAAAACCGATAGAATTTGACTTGAACTTTCAAATGCAGTAAGCAGAATTGCTATTTTTTTTTTTCAAAAGTTATTCGGGTTCAAAAATTGCACTTTTTCGATTTTTTGAAAGTTCAACCGCGTTTATCTCTAAAACTTTGCATCCTACGAAAAAACTTGTAAGATCATTTTTGGCTGATAATCACCCAAAAAATACAAAACAATGTTCTGTTTTGCGAAAAATCGCTGTTATGTAATTCCTCAAGTTCTTTGTTTATAACAATCTTATCGACATCCGGATCGACTGTTACCCAAAAAATTCGTGTTCTACGGGTCAAAATACATAAAAAAAACTTGGGTAAGTCCATCTGAATTAAGGAGGCCGTTGTACCCCCCCCCCCCCCTGGCGACAGGACTAAATAGTGAATAATAAACATTAATTTTAGTTTCACTAAAGGCCCTCGCAGACTGCAGACTTTTTATAGGCCGATAGTTTGGTCGGGTTTGGCTGTTAGTGCGCATACCGAGCCAACTAAACAGTCGGGTTGGTGAAGGGGGCGCAGACTAGCAATTGTCGACCAAATATTCTCGAACGATTTAGTACCAAAGTTCGTATTGGACTGTTGAAGTGAGTAGTCACACAATCCAAAAATTATCCAGAAATGTTATTATCGCTCTCATACAATGGATGAGGAAAACCAAGAAGAGATTCCGAAAGTATTGAGTGCATCCCATTCACAATGGAAAAAATAAGAAGACGACAAAAACTAACAGATGTGATCCAGAAGATAGCCATGTTAAAATGGAGCATGGTTGGACACATAGGAAGAATGGAAGACAACCGTTGGATGAAGCGAATCCTTGAATGGCGACCAAGGACAAAGCAAGAGAAATAGAGGGAGACCTCAAACAAAATGGCCTGATGACATCAAGTGAATGGCCACAAATGGATGGCCACAAATGGATGCAAAAAACAACAAACAGAAATGAATGGATACACCTAAGGGAGGCTTACTTCTGACGATGGATGGAACAGATGTTGATGATGATGAATTCTCAGTGATAGATTATTTAGTGGAAAATTCTACACAATGTATTCTAAATTATTTTATAACCCAAAAAAGTTTTTCGCCCTTTATCGAATCATAGCCAGCTTCAATTAACTTCTTCTTCTTGTAGTTATTTCTCCTATCGAGGTTGGCTATCATCACAGCTATCCATACTTTATTGGCGGCTGCTCTGAAAAGATCTACTGAGCTGTAACTATACCACTCTCTTAAGTTTCTCAGCCAGGAAATTCTTCTTCTACCTATGGATATTCTCCACTTAATTTTGCTCTGCATTCTGAGCCATTTCGCACCTCTAGTAATGTAGCCCAAATATTCCAGCTTTCTGGTTTTGATGTTCTTTGTTAACTCGCAATCCTTTTGAAGCCTTTTTAAGACTTCTGCATTCGTAACTCGTTGGATCCATGGTATGTATTTTCAAAATCCTTCTATAGGACCACGTCTCAAATGCTTCCAACTTCTTTATGTTGTCTACCTTTAGTGTCCAGTTTTCCATTCCATACAACAACATATTTTCAGCTCCACAGGAAGGTCTCGATTAACAAACATTTTTTTCATTTTTATAAATGCTTTTCTTGCAATTTCGATGCGTGTCCTGATTTCTCTACCATGGTCGTTGTTTTCTGTTACCCAGGTTCCCAGATATTTGTAGTTATTCACTCTATCTACTTGTTTTCTCTTGATATCTAGCCTTCCTACTGTGTGTTGCTTAGAAATAATCATGAACTTGGTTTTCTTAACGTTAATTTTTAGTCCATATTTTATATTGACTTGATGCTATTTACTAATGGTTGTAGTGCTTCTGAATGAATTAGTCATGCCACTGTGTGACGATAATATAATTGTATCGTCTAGAGTCTAGAGGACGCCAATGAATTAAGTAAAACGTGGTTTTGTACCGTCTTGGACGATATAAAAGTCGGATCGAAAAGCTTAGTTGATTATTATTCTTGGAGCGTTGATCGAAGAATAATAAACAACAGCGAGGTATAAGAGGTGAGTTTATGTAGGCAGTATTTCCCGACCATTTTCCGCTGTCGTTTTGGCGAGCTGAGCGAATCCGACAGTTTTCCTCTTACCTATCCTTTTACCTATCTTTATACGAGAGGTGATCGTATATCCCTAATATGTCTTTTCATCTGGCGAGCTAAGCGAGATTCCCTTTTCTCCCTTTCTTTATACATTCGTATCGTATTAATAAAAGCAATTCCTATTTCGCGCGATCGTCAAAATCATTCATTCATGTACAAAATATCGTCACATCGGCCCGAACAGAAAGCTCGATGCGTAGATTATAAATATATTTCATTAACGAAATTAACGAGTAATTAAGGCTAATGATCTTATCTTTTGTATGTTTTGATTCCGAATAAAAATGTCTTAAAAAAACGAACTCTTTCCTTCAACTGATTTAGTTACCTGGAGCAACAACGCAACGACCTTCGTTACAACTGGCGAAGCGTCTATGTAACCACTGTTACCATTGGTAACAGTTAAAAATCTTGCAAATAAATATTTTATGGCTACTGTGAAATAATTCCATTTATATTTTTACCAATAGAAATATATTATTATATTATGTGTTAATAGTACCTAATTCAGTAAATAGCCAACTACTCGTAGACTCACGAAAATATTGGCGAGTTTATGTGACTCAGTTGCACTTTATTATACGTTGTTACCATTTTCGTTTGTGGTTACATGTGGTGATCCTCGCTGTCGGTCGGGACCGGCAAGTGCCTGAAAATTTTGAAAGACTGCGTGGGCGTTTTGTATATCAGTAGACCTGTTACCAGCTTTTGTTTTGGTTACAGTACCTATTACGGTGTGCGTGCAATTAACCATGGATGAGTGCCGCTGCGTAATCGATCAACTACTTGAAAAGTAATAATTCTTTTTGTATAATTTTGAAGAAAAAAATGAGATTATTGAAAATGGAAGACCTATTTTAAACAATTTAAAAAAGGAATAAAAAAGTAGTTCGATATTTTAAATTTAGTTAGTACAGTGAAAATCCTTGGTTATGTGGTTGCAAGAAAAATAGACTGTATTGTTGGCCATGTATTCTGGTTTCTACAGAAAAAATAAATTAACCAGCGGCTGAGTTCACGAGTTAAATAGTTTTAGAGTTTTAAAAAGGAGACATGAAATTTCTCCGTTTTGATTCAGTTTGGCAAAAAAAGAATCGAAAGTTCTCTTAACCAAGCTTTTAAAGCTAATACTGCTAAACATAATGAGTTTTTTAAACAAATAGATATGTATATCCTTAGCACACTTACAATAGATACCGTATGTTTTTTGGTCAAACAAGAATTAGCGTTTCGTGGTCATTTTGAGGGCGACGACTCTAACAATCGAGGCAATTACAGGGAATTGTTAACATTAATTGCCAAAAAAGATCAAAAACGTTGCCAACATCTAGAAACGTCAACTGTTTTTTCAAGAGTTTCAAGTATACAAATACAATATACAAATACAATATACAAAATGATATTATTGAAGCCATATTTTAGCCATATCTTTTTTTTTTTTTAATAAGGTTTTTCGGATCTGGTTTTGGTAACACTTTAGAAAAAGTCACGCGTCGCTACTGAGTCATGCTAATTGGACCACCCAGGTTTCTACAATTAACGATTGTGAATTAGACAATGCTATTTTTTCGTAAAAATATTCGCTCGGCACGAGTATCGGACACCAAAACTAGGAGAGAATTGAACTATCGGCCGATAAAATAATCGTCGTGTGTGCGCAAGTCCTGGTTAGCCAATACTGATTAAACCGTCGGCCGATAATTGGCCGACAAATTAGTTTGAAGGCAATCGGGAAGCCCATCAAACTTTTTTATCGGCCGATACTGAATCGGTGATAAGGGCGGAGTTCCATGTATCCGATTTCCGACGATACGTTGATCTGAAAGTATTCTCATTGGTCAGAATCTAATCAGAATATTTTCGCGCCGAATTTCATCCGAAATTTTTAACTACGCTTCCGACATCGGATAAAGATAAAATTATTTTAACTTTTTCCGATAAAACGAATGTTTTGTAACCTCAACACCTACCCCAATAGTTCTGTGCATTCAATTTATTGAAACATGGATTTTAATCGAAGAAGTTATGTTTGTAAAGTTAATAAAACCCTATTATTATGTCTGCTTCTTTTTTAATTCGCAAAAAAATTTCTACAAATCCTACATTTTCGGTTTTGTATTATGTGTGGTTATTTGGATAACCATGAAGAGATATGGAAGAATCTATGGAAGAGATATTGGAGATATTATCTCTTCCATAGTTTCTTCTAGGTTATCCATAATTCACAATAATTTATAAAGCAGGAGAAGGGAATATTTCCAATAGCTCCAAAAGTCTGCAGTCTGCGGGGGCTCTAAGAACTAATTATATTTGATATTTTTACCTAAAATAAAACGCTGTGTCTAGGTACACGCTAACGTGTACGCAAATAAAAAAGTTAGGTACACGCTTAAACGTCATCAAGTCAATTACGTCATTATTTAGCGTGTACTATGAATGGGTTTTTTGGTACACGCTAATTTGAGCCGCGTGTATGCTGTGGTATTAAGTATCTGTAAGTATCGCGAGTGTCAGAGTGTGGTTAGAATTTGTCTAATCACGTTATGTTTACACTTTAATATTGATTTGTAAAGAATTTTTAAATTAACTATGAAGTGTGGACAATTATTTAGTTCTTTTAATGAGTTTAACAACATTCTAAAACAGTATGAAAAAGATAAGGGACAAAAATTCAGAAGTAGCAGAAGTAATAAGATAAAATATACATGACAATTGATTAAGCTCAGTAGATCCGCTACAGTAATAGATAGCGATAAAAGTTAGTAACAAAATTGTAGCAAACTTTGAGCTTCATATTATAAAATTAGTTAGAATGTTACAGGGGCGTTCGATAACATAGTGGCAGTGGCAGACCAAACTTATGTTTTTTAAATGGAACACACTATATTTTATTTTATGTTCGAAATCTTCTTAACTTCTCCATCACAAAAATATAAAGGTTTATTATGTTATACGGGGTATTCACAAAGTTATAACCAATTTTCTATGAAAATCGTAATAAGTTCAACTCCCTGTATAAAGAAAAATAAACACAACAGCATTGGTTTATAAATTGGTATAATTAACTTATGTATAAAAATTATTTTAACAGTGTTTTGTACATGTCATGTCAACTAAATATTTATTTTGCCTACCTGAATACATACTTTTATATACACATTGATTTAATATTACAATAATTAAGTTTGAACATCTGAATAGTTCTGCTTCCCTTCCCCTAATAACAAATATTTTTCTGTCAAACAAACACTAAACACATCAAAATAGCGTGTACCAAAATATACAGTCACTGCGCACGCTAAATAATGACGTCACTTCCTTGATGAAGTTTAATTCGCGTGTACCTAACTTTTTTATTTGCGTACACGTTAGCGTGTACCTAGACACAGCGAAAATAAAATTGCCGAAAATATGCAACTTATTATACGCTTAATAGGCATAGACAGACATAATAAGAATTCTTATTATGTCTATGAATAGACAGCCTTCAAAAGTATTCTTCTTTTTTCATTTCATTCACTTCATTATTTAACCTCACTTTCAGCTTTAGTCGAATTAAAATTAAAATGTCCTTAGTTTATAATATTTCTCGCTTCTTTAAGAAAAAAAGTGTTAAATACGGACTCCCATTTTTTGTATTAATGGTTGGTGGCTCTTTTGGCTTGCGGGAATTTACAAATCTCAGGTATCAATTCGCCAAAGTATCCTCAGTGAAGCCAGAGGATTTCGAAAAATTAGGAGTAGAAATGAAAAAACCTGGAGAAGTAACACTAGAAAGTGAATATGAGAAAATCAAGAAATTGAACATCGATAACTGGGAACAAGTAAGAGGGCCTAGGCCGTGGGAAGAAAATGCTGCAAATTGAATCAAACAGAAATGTAATATCTGTATTAGACATTATCATCTGTGATATTTGTAAATATGTATTGTTAAAAAATAGTAAGTTGTAGGTCAAAATAAATGTTTTTACCTTGATATTTTACGGCACTTAATACTAACATTCTTCTTCTAAAGGTGCCTATTGTTTAGAGATATGTTGAAGACCATATTGACCCATCTTATTCTATTCACAGCAGCTCGACACTCAGATCAGTTGATGTCACTATGTCACTCTAGTTACTAGTCCACTTTCTAAGATTGACCAGCCAGGATATATGTCTATGTCAAGAGCCTCTCTTGCCCTCAATCTTGTCTTGTAGAGTCCACTGTAGAAGTTGGTGTTTAATATTATGCATAATGTGGTCGAAAGTAAGCAATGTTCTGTTCTTTAAGGGGTTAATAATTTCTTTGTCTTTTCTTAGCCTATGGAGAATAGCCATGTTAGTTGTGTGGTGTATCTCTGAGACCCTCAACATTGTCCGTAGCACCATATTTCAAATGCCTCCAATCATTTTAAGGGATCTTCTGTGACTCAACATTTCTACTCCATAGAGGACACTAAAAACTAAGACTATTAAAAGAGCTTCTCTGGCTTTTTCAATATGAATTTTTATTTTGTAGCTATGATCCCAATTATCCTTAATATTGCAGCCCAAATAGCATATTTTCTCCACTATTTCTAATGGTGTATCACTTATTGTAATTTGTTTGTTGAATGGTAAAAAAGTGAGTCGTTGTGGGGGGGACAACATTCAGAGAGTTTGTGCCATTTACGGTGCACATAGTCATTTCATATTTTCAGCGGCTGAGCTATTTTTTAATAACTTTATTCATTTACACCATACTGTTCTTTTGAAGTTACATTTGTTCCTATAGCTGAAGGTGCTCTAAACTTTGTTGCAAACACACGCCTAAACACAGTTGCTCGAAATGACAGTGTAGTTTACCTCCGAGGTCCAGACTTGTTCAGTTTTTTTTCACAGGTGCCTTAAGTATCAAAGCAGGTCTCATATAAGTATAAAATGTTTAAGTAGTTCCATCTTTCTATATGCTTCTATATATGCCATTTTCTATATTCTGTTAGATTACTTGTTCAAGCGTGTTTTTTAATAATTCTACTGATTTCAATAACCTCCTGGTGCTTATCTATGGTTTTATATCTAAAATTATTAGCTTTGAGAGATAATCGAAGTGTTGTTGCTGAACAGGAATGTCTTTTTCAGTGTTATATCGATACATTTTTGGCAAAGTAACGTAAGTGACATTTTGGAAAATCATGTTTTTCCACTAAACTAACGCTATTATTGTTCAGAAGGCACTGCCAAAGTGTAGTAAGCCTAATATATATTAATGTTTAAAGTAATTCTAGGCTTACTACACTTTGGCAGTACCTTTAAACAATAATAGTGTTAGTTTAATGGAAAAACATGATTTTCGACAAAAATGTCACTTACGTTACTTTGCCAAAAGTGTATCGATATTATGTGGTCCAACAATAAAGAACACTGAAAACTTTTGTTTTCAATATTTTCACCAGAAAAAAATAAGTTTTCCTGTCCCTGAAGATGTTATGTAAAAGAGTAGTGAAACGTTGAGGTGGAGCCACAGGGGTTGTCCAAACTAAAAAGATCTCTGATCAGGGATACAGTCAAATACATCTTTTGGAAACATCAAAAGGAAAAGGAGGGATACAATGAAACATATTTATACTGATTTATTATATATTCCCAACTTATAACGTTAAATAACTTTATACATAGAACTCCAAATCAACAAACATGTAATTAAATTATATTATATAAATATCCATCTGTAAGGAAATTCCTAATGTTGAAATAAAAGTACCCTAAAATATAAGATGATCACCTGTTTTTTCTAATATCTGTTATATTAAATTTACACTAAGTTGAAATTAGTAAAATATATCCTCCTCAGTGTATCATTCATAAGGTTGTGGTAACACATAACACTTTTCCTAATGTTGAAATAGATTCACCCTAAAATATAAGGTGACCACTTGTTCTTCCTGATATCTGTTATATATCACATTTACCATTATCCTCAGTATCCCATAATGCATTTATCGCATGATTGAACATTAGCAGAATTACCACATCAATACCTACATGAGGGGCGCTGACCTAGAAGGTCTTGGAAAAAGCATTAAAGTCGCGTTTACACGATGGCAATTGGCGAGACAATTGTCATCACGTGGTTGTGGATTGTCGGTGGCCAGTCCAGTTGAAAGAGAAGATGTTTACACGGGGCCAACTAAACATCATGGCCCCTTAGACAAGGAAAAAAGAGAGGACGGGTAACACTCATTTAACACACACGTTCCAAAAGTGAAGCCAGTTTTTGGTTTGTTTGTCACCAGAAACATGGCGGTCACGTCAAAAATAACAATGAGTTGCCAGTGGTGGGTGTTCGTTGAAGGTTAAAATTTCATAAAAAATAAAGTAAATCATCATCTAAAATTCGTAATAAAAACATATGTATGTATTGAAACATATGTACGTAATATGAGAAACTTAATAAAACATTTACCATACACAAATTCTTCATTTTAAATACATTTCATGTTTTTATTTTAAATACTCAATGCATAACAATACCCCAAAGATACGTCGATGACCAAAATCTCTGGTGTCAGTTTGGCTTCACTTTTGGTCATAGGATTACTCGTCCTCTCTCTTTCCTTGTCTAAGCATGGCCCCGTGTAAACATCTTCTCTTTCACCTGGACTGGCCTCCGACAATCCGCAACCACGTGATGACAATTGTCTCGCCAATTGCCATTGTGTAAACGCGACTTAAGATATACCAAGCCAATGGCCCCCGGATCTACGGGGGATAGACATGGACCGGATGGATGGGATTGGACCCCAACAAGGTCCAAAGAAAAAAAAATGAAACAAAAATATATTAGCTGATAAAAACCATAAACAGATAAATTAAACCCAATAAACCCGTTAGTTAGGATAATTAAGGGAATTTAATGCATATAAGTTCTTTTATGTAGTTCAGGTTTGTCTTATGGTGTTTCATTGGAACTTACTTCTCAGCCCAACGGCAAATATTTAGATCCGCCATTGTGGATGGAAAGTGAAATTACACTGAAATGCATATAAAAAAAAAGAAAGAATTTGATATAAAATAAATATGTAAACACCACAAAGCATAGACATATATCAGGAATAAAAACTGTAAAATAAAATAAGTACATCCAGCAAAAAGTGAAAAAAAAACATACCTGTATGGGAAACATCTGCAGAAATAGAATTGGAGGAACCGGAACTTCATTGTTATGACGTATATTGAAGTCGCTCCAATACTACAAACAACTTCTAACTGAAAAATTAATCTAAATTTATAAAACAAACGATAGACGAACACGAGAACCATACAGGGAACGAGATAAAAAACATAAAGAGGTAATCAAAACACTAATGAACAAAATATCAGGAGGAATACAAACCGAATGGTTATAAATAAGGTTGGATGTGCTGAAATCTGATAAATAAAAAAATTTAAGAAACTGCTAGTCAGAAGTTATTTAGTCATGAAAGAAGAGACAGAATATAAATATAAGAAGAAGCTCTGCTATAATCGACCATGTAGAGAAAAAATTGCAGTGGATTCCAATAGGAGAAATAGAGGAAAATATCTTCTTAAGACCGTATTGGCAGGAAAAAATTTAGTGAAAACTATGGAAACATTTAGTCTAGTAGTAGTAGATAGACAAAAAGTAAAAATGTTGAGTTTAAATAAAATTATTGTTACTGGAACACTATAGTAATTAAAACATAAAATATTATAAGTTATCAAAACCCACCAAGAAGTACTACAAATCATCCTCATCAAATAGTCTCTTCCAACAACGATACTACAGCTGTAACTAAGGATTATACAAAATATTTCGTTAGTATATGTAGAGGAGAGTCGGCTAATGGTGCGCGTCGGGTAATTGTGCGCATCAATGTTTCTAATCTCCTATTTAATAAAATTGCAAAAACTATATTGTCGGGCCATCTAGTAGCAACTGCCATATCTATCCGACACAAACGAACGTCGGGAGATACTTTACCATTGGGCAGTTATCGTTTACATGTTTTCGCGTGCTTTGGTATTTTTTTCTTGACAGAAATATAGCTTAAATAGTACTTACATCTTTTATTTATTTATCACTTTAAACACTGATATAGTTAGTTTTGCTCGATTATGTTTTGTTTTTATCAAATTTTGTGTAATGTGGTGAAGTGTAACGTCGTCTAATGGTGCGCATTGCGCACCTTTAGCCGGCAAGGTATATAAAGGCATTTTTAACGTTTTGTGACTGCGTCATGAAACGTAAACAAGCGATAAACAACCGTCAAAGTAGAGAAAGGGGCAATGAGAAAACCACGAAATTGAAAAAAGGTACAAAAAGGAAAATTTTTGAACACAACAGCTCCGAAGTTATTTCAGAAAGTGAACTGTACCATGATGATTATTTGGACGATCTCGTGTCAGATCAAAATAACTTCTGTGTATTGTGGTGACGGTAGCAAAAAAGACGAGGTATGGTGCAAGTGTTCGATATATTGTCAATGGTCTCAGGCCATGTGTATACGACAGGATAGTCCAAAAGGATATATTTGTGACTTCTGCAATACTTAGATTTTTTTAACATTTCTGTAACTTGGTTTCTTATCTTTTTCCGTATATTTGTTTGTTCTTTTAATATTTATGTTCAATAAGCTACATTTTCGAAGGTCATTTTTAAGTTCTATTATTGCGCACAGTTATCCGACATATGCGCACCATTAGCCAAATAGGTCGGGCAATTTTGCGCACTACACTAATTGAAAATTTCTTCTCTCACTCTTCTACTGTTCAACCATTCATTAAATCCCTACCAATATACCTAAGCCTTTGAAGTATATCTTCAAAAATTTTTGAAACTGAAATCTTTTCAGTTTGTGAAATATCCTGAATTTGCCTTAGGTGCGCACCAATAGCCGACTCTCCCCTAAATCAATTTACGACATTAGTACGTTAGAAGAATCATTGGACATGGTTTAATATCTCGAAAACTAAGCAAAATGACAAAGAAGCCCAAGAGCTGTAGTAAGAAGATCCTGAGTGAAACACTAAGTACCCTTTCCGACCAAGACACCGGTGTCCGCCACCATTTTTAATTGCAGCAAAGCACGAGCCAATAAAATCAGCCAGACACTCAAAAGTGGATCGTCTTTAATTTATTAGATTTAAAACAATACTTTACTGCACGGTGGCCCAGTCTGAAAGAATACTTAGGTAAGCAGGTAAGATTTGTGTAAATAATTCTCAACTTTAGGAATTTTTATTTAATAAATTTACATGGCTAAATTAAAAGGGACGCAATCTACTGCGGGTTAAATTTTTTTTCTTTCGCAATAGTAGGTATAAAACTCTTAATATTGAATCTTTACATCTATATTTAATAACAGAATGGACTAAAACTCTTCAGTGTCACTATTAAAATGATGTTCAGTACAAAAGTTCGTCGCTCCAGCAAAGTTTCTGCGACACTCCAATTTCACTATTATCAGAGTTTGGTTATATTACAATTAAGTCTATCACCAATTTTAAACCCAAGTTTTCAGTTTCAAATTCAGCTATTTTTTCACAGGCAACTTTATATCTCGGTATTCGACAAAAAATATGATATAAATAAAAAAAACCATCTACATCATGAACGAATTTTGTTTTCAAAAATGAATTAATATTAATTTAATTAAAAATTTTTACGGCCACTTTTGACTTTCAATATGTTATCAATGTATTATTTTCTTAAATTATTACAAAAATGTGACCTTAGTTAAGTAACTTATGAACGTAGCGATTCTGCAGTGGAATCTTAAGACTATAAAAGTTATGAAATGATTCTGAAAATATTAATTATATGTACGGGAGGTTAGTATAAGCTTAAGTTCAAGTGTGTGAGGTCACCACCCTGGTTGCCAACGTAGAAAAAGGATTGCAGGGGGTATTTGCGCGGTATGTCGTAAACTAGCAACCCTGGAGAAAATGTGTGAAATTATTTGTAGCAAATTAAGTTGTCTACACCTTTATTCCTATTGCTTTTTATCATAAAATGAAAAATAAAAATGTTGGAAACAAAATTAACATCGGAAAAAGACGATTTTCTTTATTTTTCTCGGTAATTTTGAGGTTATGTTAAAAGTGTGATAATAAAAGTTGTAGACTTTTATATTGTCTACAACATGTCACAACTTTCGCATTTGAAATTTTTTGACAGAAGTCAAATTTCGCCGGAAATTAAAAAAAAATCGTCCTCTTAAAACCCCCTCCAAATCATATATCCTCACCTACCACTTTACATAATAAAACTTTAGATAACATTCTTTGTATCAAAATGCAGCTAATTTGCTAAGACTATATTTCTGTTTAATTTGGTGTATCTTCATCTATTTAATTTGATTGCTGTAGCAATATCTTCGTTGATATATCTTGTTAGTAAATGTTTCACAACAAATTTACAATCTTTATACTCAATATTTTGTCCTGACAAATAAACAATTCAAATACTAATTCAAAAGTACCAACTTTTAGTCCATTCTGAATATACAGTTCATCGACTGTAGCATTGCCTAGAGTGTCAGTACCTCAAGCTGCGCATACAGTATATACTTATAAACTTGCCGTTTCTCTCACCTGCCAGGCTACAGTCGGTGAACTATATTTTTTATACTAATCTAAATCACACAGCTATTCACTATAATCTAAGTAATTTTTAAGAATATATGGGTCAATCAGGCTATAACCGGTTTTTTAATAAGACTTCTAGTTTAATTAGATAAAATATTCTATTTATCAGCAAATGCAGGCTTTAACTTGAATTTTCGGATTGTAATTTTCGCAATAAATCACAAGGAATGAGAACAGTAGATAAGAGAGATAAATTTCAAAAATATTGAGATCACTTAAACTATTAAACGTTGAAAAATATGTTATCATCTTAATATCTCTTATCGTTTTAAATCATTTAATTAATTATAAGAAAAATAATTTACTCTTTTTAAAATGTCTTAAAATTTTGCCACTGTCCCTAAATATCTTGTCTGTTTTTGACAGCTTCACTATTTACCATACATTTTTCTAATACAATCACATTGTTGGTCAAAAAATAGCCCTGTAAGGAGCCAACACAATCCGATGAAATCAAATGAAGAATACAAATTGCATGGACAGCATTGGCAAGTTGCAATAACCACCACCACTTCGTTAAAGACATGATAAGTGTGACATTAGAGCAATTTGAAAGTTGGAAAAATCACAACTTTGCACTGTCACAAGTACAAGTGTGATCGCTAAAACTATAGGAATTGAAAAATAATATCAATTCCTACATTGCATCGCAAAATCAGTCAAGCGAAAGAGATATGTCAGGAACTAGAAGAAATTCAACGAAAACATGACATATTTAAAACACATTGAACAATAAAAGAAGTTACTGGATTGCATAAGAGGAATCCACCCATAACGTTACTGAATATAGAAAGCCATGCACTGTCTCTGGAAGACAAACTATTAATTTCATAAACTTCTTACATTTCACCCTCTCCCATCTGGTTAAATCATAATATGACGGTTTCTTTTGCCGAACCCTTAGAAATCAGGGTAGCCTGCGGGGTCTTTGGGAATTAGTCGCCTAAGTCTGAGCTTGTTTTATACATCCCTTCTAGATTACTGAGACATTTTTACACTTCCGTCACCCCCACTGTGATCTTTTCTTGAACTTACACATACTCCAACAACTACCATCTATTTAAATAAAATCGATAACTTGAAATCAACATAAAATTGCTTTTCCAAACCCAGGTGTAAACACAAGAGGGCTTATCGTTTTCTCAAAGTTTCGAACGTGTAATGTGGTTTGCCTAACACTTTCATTGCAAACATTCTAACTATTACATAGAGTTTATTTTCATTTTAACGGATTATTTATTACAGTGGGAGTGATAGTCGGAGAGATAGAAGTGGATTTTGTGCGTGATAAGTAATATGGAAAAACTATACGGGGATACGTTGAATTAGTTGTGTACATGACTTTCCCCAACAGCCGGAAACCAGAGTGGGGGACGAGGGTAGATATAAGGGGTCAAAGTCGCGGTTTTTATTATTTTTTTGTGACGCTCATGATCAGGCCCTGGATGGCCCTAAGGGGGGATTACAACTACTGGAAGGTCTCTAGCGGGTATGGTGTTAAGCATATAGAGCTCAAAAAATAAAGACCAGCAGACTCCAGTGGGCAGGACACCTCAGAAGACATTCTAACAAAAGGATAGTAAGAGTGGTATGGGCAAAGTCCTAACTGGAAGACGACCTCGAATCCGGTGGCGAGACAATTTAGCAGGGGACCTTAAAGCTATGGGTGTGGAGAATTGGATGTAAATTGCACAAGACAGAAAGAAAAGAAGGTATGCTGTAAGTCGGCAAACCCACGCAGGGTTGTAAGGCAAGTGAGTAAGTAACGTAAGTAGCGTTATTTGTTGTTGTAGCAGTGGCGCATAAGTTGTTGTTTCACAAAGGAATGTTTTGTGGCTCCTCATCGGTGCAGTTTTTACCTTTTAATCGGAAATAATATATTGTAGATTTTGCAGTTTTTAAACAAACTAGACATTCGTTTAAAAAATTTATTAAAAATCCTTTATATATTTATTATTGTTTATTGTGTATTTACCAATTTTGTACTAGATCTTATTTTGAATTGTTGTTCTAGTTTGTGTGACATTTTAATTGTATTATGTACTAATGGACTTCGGTCCGTCAATAAATAATAAATAAAGAGTATAATATACTATAATTATTTATATTGAAAAAGATCATTTCTATATTGAAAAATGACATATATAATATATAAATAATATAAAAGGGAAAAAACCCTTACTGTATAATATATAAATGTATCTACAAAATGTATATAACTTAAGTAAATAGGTTGTTATAAAAATGTTGTTTCTACATGCGCAAACAAAACGAAGGTTGATTAACGGAGTTTGTTTTGTGTAACCTCGCAGAGACTCAAGTATCGTTTACTTTTCAAAGTCCAAATTATAAGAAGATATAAATAGCCCACAGAGGGTGGCATTATAGTATTGTTATTATTCATATTAAGATTAAGATCGTTAGGGTGGATTATTGGCATTATAGTATTGTTATTATTCATATTAAGATTAAGATCGTTACTATGCTAGTTAGCAGTAATGCGAGAAGGGTGTCCTGAAGGACTACCCCGCGAAACAACATATCAGTAACCTTATGTTGATAGATGTTGTAAATCATAAATAAAGTTATAAGTTAGAGTCAGTGTTTCAACTCGACATACCAACCCTGCAACGTATCATGGCAATCTACCAACTTAACAGACAATCCAATCACCCTTAAAAAAAACCCTTAAAATTGTGTAAAATTATTATAAAGGTATATACTCTAGACTCTAGATAGCAACTGAATCCAATTAGTGAGGTTCACCCGCAGGGCTAGCAACCCGCATAGTTGAGAGTTCTGCGTTTCTGTGATATAAAATCAAGGAAAAGTTCAAAAATCACATATTAAATACAACAATGTGATAAAATGGCTCATACCTCGTAAGCAGCACGGATGATGGAATTGCTGTTCCGAAAACGTTCTGTGATGTAGCCCGAAAGGGTCTTCTTTAATATAAATATATCTTTTACAAAGGATTTTTAATAAAAACTTTAAAAAGGGGTAAACCCTGTAGTTGGTTGTATACTTTCAATATAACAACGTGGAATGAAGTAAACACTTCTGTTGTATGTAGGCATATGAATTTATTAAAAATCCTTAAAATTTATCCACAAGGGAGTGGAAGTACAAAACGTTTTCGGTCAAACTGACCATCATCAGTGTAAACCTGGAAATAAGTGAACTACTAAGATTAAAAAGCAAAAGGGTGAAATCTTGACAGTTGAAAAAATTTAAGAAAATGTGGTTACTTACGTCCAGACTGTAAAATCTTAAGACATCGACTTCATGTCGACCACTTTTTAATATAGAATGGAATTTAGAGGTTTTTATACCTATTGAAGTGGCTAGTTACAATTACTTGTACACTGAACGTAAGTAACCACATTTTCTTAAATTTTTTCAACTGTCAAAATTTCACCCTTTTGCTTTTTAATCTTAGTGGTTCACTTATTTCCAGGTTTACACTGATGATGGTCAGTTTGCCCGAAAACGTTTTGTACTTCCACTCCCTTGTGGATAAATTTTAAGGATTTTTAATAAATTCATATGCCTACATACAACAGAAGTGTTTACTTCATCCCACGTTGATTTTTAATAACTTTTTGTGATATATGGTATAAAGCCCACTACACGAAATTCTTTTCCTTGTGGACATTCGTTTCGTGGAATAAGGTGGATATTAAGATGATACATTAATTAAATTTGGCCCTTGACCCATTAAGACATAAAGAAATGATAAGTAACAAACAGACTAACTAACATTCTCTATAATAATTGAGGTATCTTTTTAGACAAGTCGGTAATGGCAACTGTTGAATTTTGGCCTTTATGTGTTCCGTGTAGGGGCTGTCATACATCTTCATCTCGTTGTCTTTAGGTTCCTCGGTTTCGTTATCGCTGCTGCTATTAGTCACAATTGTGTTTATATTGGTTTCGATACGGCGCCATTTTAACGACGACAAATTTTTGTTTTCGGACTTTTGGGTACGTTTGTTGCGTTTTTCTTTGTGAGCGCCATCTTCGTCGTCGTCGCTACTTGAATGAATATCTGTAAAATGATAAAACATACAGTTTATATCGTTTATTTTTCTCAATATGTATAATACTTTGGTAAAGCAATGATAAACTAGAAGTCAAACAATAAGGAATGCGCGTAATTTTCCCCTTGCTGCCATATTCTAAATTTGAAAAAATATACAGGGAATAATCATATTTTTTTGACATGCCGTTCCTATTACAGCGAGCATTTTATTGGCTAGAACTAGTGACGATTATATATGACGTCATTATTATATTTGGTCAGATGGTAAAGAGTCCGCGAGTCTTTAC
Source organism: Diabrotica virgifera virgifera (assembly GCF_917563875.1). Lineage (NCBI taxonomy): Eukaryota > Metazoa > Arthropoda > Insecta > Coleoptera > Chrysomelidae > Diabrotica > Diabrotica virgifera. The sequence continues at coordinate 183,110,568 of NC_065449.1, read as the reverse complement.
CCGTGCGTCATCATTTAAAGCATACGAAATAAGTCGGAAATTTACTAAACGCAACGGCAAATGGATTTTATTCCGAGCACGGGTTATTATAAAATTTGACGTTATCAAATAAATAGAATGTCAAATTTAAGTTTTGCTTTAAAATTTTGGTGCATAATTACAGCTACATTTGAAGTAGCTTAATAAATTATTTTATTATCATTGATTAATAAATAAATAAACAATTTATAAAAAAATTCAATAACATATTTTCTTTTTGTTATTTTATTCACTTTGGCGGAACCTTAAACACAAGCATTCAACTGTGTCCACAATGAGGTTAGCTTTGTAGGTCGTCAAAATTTATCTTAAAATAACATAAACTTATCACAAAATTTCTAACTCCAATATAAAATTAGTTGTGAAAACAACTGTTTGTATACTATAAAAAACTTCAAAATGCAAAAATTCGACAAAATAACAGCAAAAAATTCAACAAACTGACAGCCACAAAAGTAAACAAACCAAAACGTCAGAAATTGTACTTAAAATATGTGAAGACACCCCCAATCGTCTTTCTTTGTACCTATCTCTTTTCAATACACTGAGTCTAAATCGTTCATAAAAATAACATGTGTTTTTACTTAATAACAGGCGGCAGCTGGTTTGTCATTAATTTCATGCGTGGAAGAGAATGATGCTAAATAATAAATATGTGTTTTATCTCACCAGGTATTAATGACGCACGGGTAAAGACTCGCGGATTCAACTGTAACTGACGTCTGTCATAATATTGTAGGTTAAATATAACGTCAAATTATTGTTTTCAAGTTATATTTTATTTATTTAGTTTTAGTCCATGTGGTGAGACCGCTCCCGTCTAAAAAAATTTCTGATTCGGTTTTTTTGTGGATTCCTATTCAAAAATATCTCCTTTAAACAAATCTGAAGGGTGCCGGACGGAATTTTTGGGCAGAAATTGTTTAAACAATTTTTTTTAACAAATACAAAAGATCACCTTTTTTGACCCGAAGAGTATTTTTTTAGGTTTTTTGGGTCATTCTCTAAACAAGAAAGGTATCTTGTGATTTTTCTCAAAAATTGACAGTTTTCGAGTTATAGGCGATTTAAAATCTGAAAAATGCGAAAATACGAATTTTCAAGGCTTAAAAACTCATTTAAATTAGTATTTTTGAGGTTGCCAGATACTTAATTTGAAGGATAAACATTTATCTTCAAGATTCTGAAGAGTGATCGCATCTAACTTTAATGTATACCGTTGTTATTTAATTGTTAATTATGCGTGTCCATCCGATTTTTGTGCCGGTGCGGTGCGCACTATTTCCAAAAATCTCCATTTTCGTCCGAAAAATATATTTTTTATATTTTTCGGGACATTCTAAATAAAATAGGTTTCTTGTCATTTTTCTCAAAAGTTTATGGTTTTAAAGTTATAAGCGATTTAAAGCGCATTTTCGGAATTTAAATCGCTTATAACTTTAAAAGTTTTGAGAAAAATGACAAGAAACCTATTTTATTTAGAATGTCCCGAAAAATCTAAAAAAAAAAATATTTTTCGGAGGAAAATAGGAGATTTTTGGAAAAGTGTGCGCCGCACCGGCAAAAAAATCGGATGGACACGCATAATTATATTAACAATTAAATAACAACGGTGTAAATTGAAGTCCCGATCAGTCAGTAGAATCTTGAAAATGAATGTTTAAACTACAATTCAAGTACTTGGCAACCTCAAAAATACTAATTTAAATATGAGTTTTTAAGCAATGAAAATGCGTATTTTCGCATTTTTCAGATTAAAAATCACCTATAACTCGATAACTATCAACTTTTGAGAAAAATCACAAGATACCTTTATTGTTTAGAATGGCCCAAAAAACCTAAAAGAATATTCTTCGGGTCAAATAAGGTGATTTTTTGTATTTGTTTAACAAAATTGTTTAAAGAATTTCTGCTCAAAAATTCCGCCCGGCACCCTTCAGATTTGTTTAAAAGGGACATTTTTAATAGGAATCCACAAAGAAACCGAATCAGAAATTTTTTCAGACGGGAGCGGTCTCACCACATGGACTATTTATATTTTAACAACAGTTTATCAACTTCACTTTCCCAGCCCTATCCTTGATACAGTTGAGTCCGCGAGTCTTTACCCGTGCGTCATTAATACCTGGCGAGATAAAACACATACTTTTTATCTAGCATCATTCTCTTCCACGCATGAAACTCATGACAAACCAGCTGCCGTTTGTTATTAAGTAACAACACATGTTATTTTTATGAACCATCTAGACTCAGTGCATTGAAAAGAGATAGGTACAAAAAAAGACGATTCGGTATGTTTTCATATTTTAAGCACAATTTGTTTGACGTTTCTGCTTTGTTTAATTTTGTGGCTGTCAGTCAGTTGAACTTTTTGCGGTTTTTGTCGAATTTTTGCGTTTTGAAGTTTCTTTAAATTACACAAACAGTTGTTTTCACAACTAATTTTATATTGGGCTTTGAAATTTTAAGGTAAATAATTCTATTTTGGCAATTAATATTTAAAACATACAAAGCTAACGTCATTCACACAGTAAAGAAATGACTGTGTTTAGATTTCCGTCAAAGTGAATAAAATAACAAAAATAAAATATGCTGTTGGATTTTTTTATAAATTGTTTATTTATTTATTAATCAATAATAATAAAAGAATTTATTAAGCTACTTCAAATGTAGCTGTAATTCTGCACAAAAATTTTGAAGCAAAACTTACATTTGACATTCTATATATTTGATAACGTCAAGCTTTATAATAAAACCCGTAATCGGAACAGTAGCCACTTTCTGTCAGTTGTTGTTGCGTGAAATAGATTTCCGACTTATTTCGTATGCTTTACTTTAAATGATGACGCACGGGTAAAGACTCGCGTACTCAACTGTATGTCTTGTTGTATGGTAGGTTTAATTAGGCGTTAATTTTAAGAAATGTTGCTGGCTAAATGGGCACAGCTTACAAAGGCCATAAAGGAAGAAGAAAAAAAAATAAACAAACAGACATCAGACATAACCTTATATCGGACAATGTCAGTGTGTCACTGGAAATATCTATTTGTATAACAAGGGAGGAAAGTGCTACTTTTCCTCCCGAGAATGAAGTTTAGTAAGCGGAGGGCAGTAATCATTCAAGGGAGGAAAAGACACTTTACTTCCACGTTATACATATGAATTTTCCACGTTCTTCAAATAACAAGTAATTTTTTCATTTTTAAACGCTTAAAATAGTCCATCAAAAATTTTTTTTGTGTTTATGAATTGTTTAAATAAAAAAAAACGATTTTAATGGAAAAAGCTTAAATTCTCTTGTTTTTTACAATGCAGAAACTTGAAACTTTTACAGATTGTAGCTAATTATATCAACTATACATAATTTCACTTTTTACAGAAATTGCTTACGTTACGGTTCATACATAAACAATAAAGTTTCAAATTTATCCAGTTTCTGTCCGATTTCTATCCAGTTTTCAGCGAAAAAAAGTTATGGCACCGTACAGAGACGAATGCTGCCCTTAGTATTGTCGTGGGCTTCGACTGTCCATAAAACTCAAGGTTCGACTGTTGACTACGCTGTCGTGAACTTGGGCCCGAAAGTGTCTGCGTAAGGACAGGCTTAAAAGCCTGCATTGAGCCTGCAAAGCTTACGTTGCATTGAGCCGAGTGCGATCATTAAGGTACGTATCCATACAAGGGTGAACCCCGCTCGGTGTAGCTGCTCAAATGGATACGGCATGCGCTCCCCTACATATAAATCGCAAACCGGTTGAATCGAAGAGGGTAAGCGCCGAGCGGCGCGATGACCGACGTATCCACTATGATATGGAGCTACTACACCGAGCGAGGTTTACCCTTGTTTGGAGACGTACCTTTCTACCTTTAGACGGCTTACGCATCGAAGAACTGCATTACGAGAAATTAAGAGTGTCTACACCGTGCAATAGTAAAGTATTAGAAGAGATGGAAAGACTGCGAAAACTGTAATAGGTGTAAATAATGATTTTGATTCAAGAAATGTATGAAGAAATTACAGAAAATGTACAATGTATGTATCAAAAGTTGAAATAAATGCAAAAAATGTATCTGTCAGATGCTTACATCCTTTTCTAAATATGACGATATATTTTAATGTTTGAAAAGTGTAAGACTAAAAGATAAAAAATAAAAAAATATGAAAAAAAATATTTTTTTAAGAAACGCTTTTCTTTAGTTATGAGTGACTAAAATTTAAAATATAAAAAAATTAACCAAAAAGCAAAAAATAAGAAAAATCAAACTTGAAGGATTATTCGAAAAAAACGTTCGTTAAAAAAATGAAAAAATCTAACACATTCGTTAAAGAAAAGCGTGGGGCGCGTCTTCATCGAATAAACGGTTTGAGGATAGCGTCCCACGCTTTTCTTTAACGAATGTGTTAGATTTTTTCATTTTTTTAACGAACGTTTTTTTCGAATAATCCTTCAAGTTTGATTTTTTTTATTTTTTGCTTTTTGGTTAATTTTTTATAATATTTTAAATTTTAGTCACTCATAACTAAAGAAAAGCGTTTCTTAAAAAAATATTTTTTTTCATATTTTTTTATTAAATAATTTATTTATGAAACTAACTAACAAAATACAGTAGAGCGTCGATTATCCGAACGTCGATCAACCGAACGACCGCTTATCCGAACTCCCGATTTGTGTTAAAACTCGATTGAAAATGCCTAAACGTAAGCGTATTTTCTTTTCTATGAAAAATAAACACGAGATTAACAAACGGTTAGAGGGAGGTGAATCTGCAGAAAATTTATCCAATGAATACAAAGTTGGTAGGCTGGTAAGACGGATAAAAAACAAAAGACGGACATAAGTATCTTTATGTTCCGGCTTAATTTTTCTGACGAATCTACAAATCGTAATATGATAAAACTTGCCTTAAACACGGAATGTGACGATGCTGTATATAAGCGGTTTACTCAAAAAAGATCCCGGGGAAAACCTATTTCTCCCTCCTCCTTAAATCTCAGGGAGTTTTAGCTTTGTTACATATAGTTTGTGCTGCTAAACTGACACCGAAAATCAAATTTCATATGTTTTAATCCAGTCTGAAATAGGTACTTTGCTAGGCTCATAATTAAAAAAACACGTTACCCAGCCGCTCCTAAACGGGTAGAATTGCTTCGGCAAAAGAAAATTGAAGATTTTTAATGCTTAAAAATATTCATTTTGTTGCAAATTCAGCACTTTTTTGTTTAATTTCTATCCTATTTGTCACTAAAGATATACATGAATGTGTGTAAAGATGTATGTAAATAAGGCTTTCATTCGCCTATGGATAAATAGTACTGCTATATCAATACAGTTCGATTATCCGAAATAATCGAAAATTTCGATGTTCCGAAAAAATCGATTTTCCGAACACCCTTGTCCCCCAATTAGTTCGGATAATCGACGCTCTACTGTATATTAGAAAATTAAAACTAACAAGTAGGTACATTATAACTGTAAACTGTCAAATATAAGTCGAATTAGTAATGTAAACATTGTTAGATCAAAATAACAATTTACTGTTTTTTACCATTCTGCAAAATACAGGGTGTTTTATAAATAACCGTTAAAATTAACCCAAGATATGATATGCAGCGTTCCTAATTTCGTTTAGGTCGCGCATGACGTCACGTTGTGAGTAGATCCTTTAAATTTCGAATGCATTGCCATTATGATTTGGAGATTTTATCTTTTAATATCAGTTAACATATTCTAATAATAAAAATCAATCAGAAACATGATTTTTTTATTATTAGGCAACATACGTCTAATTATACAGTGTGGAAGGCACTTGTAGAATAAAATGATTTCTGTCCTTGTTTCGAAAAATTATAAAAAACGCTGATACTCGTCGATTTTTAAATAAATATCTGCACTGTTTAAACACAAATTTAAATTTACAGGGTGATTCATAAAAGTCAAACAGAATCCATAAGCTTTATTTTTAATAGAACACCCGGTATATTTTTAAAAGCTGCTTAACAACCTGATTTTAACTAACTATATCATATAGGGTGGATTATGAACAATACAGGATGAAATTTTGAAATTACTAACTATGGAATCCACTTATGGAATAAAATTGTTTGTGTCCTTATTTTAAAAATTATAAAAAATGTCGGAACAGGTCAACTTTTAAATTTAAATGGGCGCTTTACAAACATAGATTTAAATTTACAGGGTGACTTACGCAAGTACAGCATAATCCATGATCTTTAGTTTTAATGGATCCCCCTGTATATTTTTATGTGCTTAGAAGATACTTTATAACTTCATCTAAAAAAAATGTATTATTCGGGTCCATTATGAATAATACAAGGTCAAATTTTGAAAAGGTAAAATTTTTAAATTCTTCATAAATTTCGTCAAGACATTAAAAATACAAAACCAAAAAAAATAAATATTATTTATACTTAATTTAGAAAATATATGTCTTTATTTAGCTAATTTTAAAAATACCATTATTATATACATACTTTACTATTATTTAAAGCATGATAAATTATTACATAATTTCAAAATTTTATATGTATTATTTAATATATTGACGAAAATCTAACCTATATAATTTTAAAATTTCATCTTGTATTATATTCATAATAGGCCCTATACAATACACTTTTTTTTGATGAAGTTATTTAGCAAATTCGAAAAACATAAAAATATACAGGGTGTTTCATTACAATTAAAGATCATGGACTATGATAGACTTGTGTGGATCACCCCGTTAATCTTAATTAATGTTTAAAGAGAGCATATCTAAATTTAAAAGTTGACGTATCCTAGCGTTTTTTATAATTTTCTATAATAAGGACACAAACAATTTTATTCCATAAGTGGTTTCCATACACTGTAATTTCAAAATTTCACCCTGTATTATTCATAATACACCATACATGATATGGGTTGTTGAAATCAGGCCGTTAAGTAGCTTTTAATAATAAAAAAATATACAGGGTGTCCCAGACTAATTTAGCCACGCTATATCTCTTAAACGAATAGAGATTTTCGAATGGGACAAAAAGTGATATATTCTACTTTAATATGGTGTACAAAAAAATCATCCCCTAAATATTCATCCCTTAGTTACAACCCCTAACTTAAATTTTTTTAATAGCAACCTGTATATTTTTTTATAGTTTTGGATGTGGTCTTTTATCGTCTATTCAACACATTTTTTGAAAATAAAATCGGTTCGTAAATAACCAAGAAACTATCAGTTTATTTTTGTTAATTGTGTGTCCCAGACTAATTTTTTCAGGCTATATTTCTTAAACGAATAGAGATTTTCGAATGGGACAAAAACTGATCTATTCCATTTGTAATACACTTTCATATGGCGTAGAAAAAGTTCATCCCCTAAATATTCATCCCTAACTCACAGGGTGCTATTTAAAAAAATAAAGTTAGGGGTTGTAACTATGAATAATATGCTAAGGGATGAATATTTAGGGGATGATTTTTTTCTACGCCATATTAAAGTGTATTACAAGTAGAATAGACCACTTTTTGTCCAATTCGAAAATCTCTATTCGTTTAAGAGATATAGCGTGGCTAAATTAGTCTGGGACACCCTGTATAGGGTGTTCCATTAAAAATAAAACTTATGAACTATACCAGGCTTGCGTGAATCACCCTGTTTAAATTTACATTTAGGTTTAAAAAGCCTACATTTATATATAAAAATAAACGGGTTTCAGCGTTTTTTAAAAATTTTTAAAACAAGGACAGAAATATTTTATTCCATAAGTGCCTTCCACCCTATATAATACAATACATGTATTATACACCCTGTATGATACATGTACTCACGATGAAATAAAGGTAACAATAAAATTGTAATGTGTTAAATGATAAAAAAAGTTAAAGCTGCGATAGTCATGAAGCCCATCAGTTATATTTTTTTATTAGTTAAGTTCTCTTATTCATTAATTATATTTATTATCACACCTCCTAAGGACTATTCAAATCTAACTATGAATATAATATTTTTAATAAAAGTGTAACAAATTATAAGTAAAATTCACCTTAAACACAAAAATAAACAGTGTTTACTATACGACAACACTGAATATAATGCTGATCTACTCACAGAGTGACGTAGCTACGTTGGCCCCGCCTACCTGATCCATGTCATATCTTCTGTTATTGTATCATGGTTAAAATGTATATATACTTAATATATAACAGACTATTGTATAGGGCGTCAATAAGTTATTTCATCAATGACATACCATGACGTCACTTTTACTTTTACTCCCTAGGGAGTAAAGTACTTTTCCTACCTAGGGAGGAAAAGTACAACTTTGCTCCCTACAATCAGGTCAGAAAAAGTATACTTTCGGTAGAGGTAGGTGGAAAAATTTATTGTTGAATTTGTTTGCCGTTAAGTTTGTACCGATGTGTTATGACGTCATTAAATATATAACGTGCATTCCTAATTGTTTGACTTCTAGTTTAGTTTAGGTATAGTTTATATTGCAAATTTTAAGAGATGGGAAGTAACAAACTTTATACAAACTACTTTACGTTCCTCAAAGGTTTCTCACTACATAATTTTATATTTAACTTGCTTTTAACGTTTAAGGCTATGGGTACATAATTCGCAAATATTTTACGCGTATCCCTACTTTTTCTGTCTTTACACGGCAAATTACGTGTAGTAAAATTCACACTGGTATGGATATGTAAACATTACTAGAATGTCATTCTACTTGAAAATGTCATCATTAATTTAAAGAGATGGGTTGTGAATGTTCTTGGATAACTGTTATTTTTATAATTTTAAATTATTAATTCAGTTAATAAATGTGATAATTTTTTCACTAACTATGTATTCAGAGATTGTAATAATTTATTTGTACAACAAAGACTAATACTCAATCGAGAAAAGAGGAAAAGTGTTAAAGTGATTTTTTAATAATATATTGTTATGGAACGCTTACAATTTTGAACATCTTTAACAACAAAATACTTGGATCACAGAATATATTATCCTGATGTATTCTCTGCTTGGATCTTCCACAAATAATACACAATAAATAACTTTTTATTAAGTTCACGTCATAAATCAATTATTTATCAAATACACTATATTTCAATAATATTTAATCAATAACTCAACAAATTCCCGATGCAATGTCAAATATTTAAAATTGTCACTGATTGTCAGTGTCTGACTGACAATATATGCTGACAATATTATTTTCGGCTGAGTGCGTTGTAAGACAAAGATAGATTTGGAAAATATTACCAAGGCATTGTGTTTATTTTTTTCGAATCCTGAAACAACCAATAAATATTTTTGAAAATTTTAAACGCAGAATGAAAGACTAAATTATTACCGAGGGCCGAAAGTCCCTTAGAATCAATAAAAAGTTTATTTTGAATGATATATTTGAAATTAAAAATCACACTAAATTTTCTCTTAGTCTTTCACCCCTGTAACTTATTAAAATAAATATTATAGAAGTTCTCAGGGACTTTCGGCCCTCGCTAATAACGTTATCTTTCATTCTGCGTTTAAATTTTTCAAAAATACTTATTAGTTTTCTCAGGATTCGAAAAAAATGAATCCCCATTTGAATAGCATTGCAGCCGAAAATACGTACCGATCCTCTTAATAGTGATGTAGAGAACGTTGAAGTAGTTAAAAGGAAATGGCCACATTACTCAAGAGTGCTGAAAAATTGCTAAGATAGTAATTTAACTGAACAAAATATTTTTAATAGTAAGTAATCATTGATATTTTTATAGTACGTGCTGGATATACTGGACAATATACAAAATATGTACTATGACCATAGTAATAAAACAAAATAACAATAATTCTTGAAAACGTGGGTGCGTTAGGCGAGGAAATGAAGCAGTAAACCTAGCAAATTTTTGCAGTTGAATGAATCTCAATGAAACTTTTTGCATTCGATTCGTAAATGCCTTAGGAAACTTTGTGAACAAAAATAATGATGACAAAATGAAAATTGCATTATTGAACAAGGAAAATACATTTCCTAAGGGCATTTCGAAGTGACGAAATATAAAAAATTTGTAATTTGGACACAATTGAAGAAAATGAGTTCAATATTATTACTCGGGGTTTTTGGGGACACTGATTATGAATATCATGACGGCGATGGTCTGCGACGAACTTGGTGACCAGGACAGGTTACTTCTGTACAAATTCGATACAAAATCAGTACAAACTTTTTACTTGGATGTTTTTGGGATCGCTGACTACGAAAATTATGTCGTTAATGTTCTTCGAGACATCTGGCGCCCAGAAGGGACTCAACTGCAGTATTTTTATGGAACTTCGATACAAAATCAGTTGGTTTTGCTCAACAGATGTCTCGGAAACCATCGCCGTCATGATAGTCGTGTTCAGCGACTCCGAAAACCTCCGAGTAACAAGATGGCACTGATTTTTTATCGATTTTCTACAAAACTCCAAAAGACGAGGCTCGTACTGGTCACCAAGTGCGTCGAAGGCCATCGTCGTAATGATATTCGTAGTCACCGACCCCAAAAGCACCTCATTAACGATTTTGCACACTTATTTTGTATCTAATTTTTACAAAACTTCAGGAGACGAGGCCCATCTTAATCATCATGTGCGTCATCATAAACCATCGCCGTCATAATATTCGTGATCAGCGTCCCCAAAAATCCCCGAATTTTGATTTTGTATCGAATTTGCATAAAACTCCATATGAGATCCGTTATGGGCACCGGGTACCTTGTAGACCATCGCCGACATGATATTAGTGTTCAGCGACCCCAGAAAAACCCGAGTAACGAGTTTGTATTGATTTTATATCCAACTTCCATAAAACTGCTGGAGTCGGGGCCCATCCCGGGCGCCAGGGCCTCGGAGACCATCGCCGTCATGGAAGCTAAGACAAATAATCCCCGGACAAATAATCCCGGACAAAAAATCCCCACAAAAAATCCCGGACAAATAATCCGCACCAACTTTTTTGGACAAAATATCCCCACAAAAAATCCCGGACAAAAAATTCCCAAGAAATATTTGCTGCCGAATAGTTCTCTAAAAGTTTTCCCGAAATTTTACCAAATTTCGAATTCTAATTCCATTCTGAAAACTGTATGACCTAAAATAATGACCTAAAACGCGCGTTAGCATGTGAACGGTCTTAAGTAAAATGTATGTAGTTGTAATTGCGCGTATATCAAGAGAACGGGGCCTTAGCTCATTCCCCATATTTTCCACGATTTTTGAAAAAACCCACACTCCTTTGTCATGTAAAATTTGAAGTTTTCAGCATGGAACTGGAATTCGAAATTTGGTAAAATTTCGGGAAAACTTTTAGAGAACTATTCGGCAGCAAATATTTCTTGGGGATTTTTTGTCCGCGATTTTTTGTGGGGATATTTTGTCCAAAAAAATTTGTGGGGATTATTTGTCCGTGATTATATGTCCGGGATTTTTTGTGGGGATTTTTTGTCTGGGGATTTTTTGTCCGGGGATAATTTGTGGGGATTTTTTGTCCGGGGATTATTTTTCCGGACCCCCGTCATGATATTTATGTTCATCGAGCCCAAAAATCCTCGGGTAGCAAAATCGAACCCATTTCAATTACTTGAAAATGGGTACAGCTATTTGAAAAAATTTGGAGATTTGTGAAAAAATCCTGGATTAACCACAGTATTCGCCAAAGTTAGTCTCCTGTGACTATTAGATTTTGTCAAACTGAAAAATATATACAGAAAAACGCAATTTTGGAACAGACGATCATAGTCGAAACATATTTTTAAAATGTTCGGCAAAATTACGTTTTGGAAGGAATAAAACAGCTAGATAGGCTATTGATTATGTTTAACATAAGAGAGCTAAAAGGAACTACAACGTTAACGGGATTTTATTGTCTCATATGGTCAATGGACCTCTAAATTTGAAAAAACCGCGGAGTGCTACCATTTAAATGGGTACGTTTTTGAGAAAGGGGTGAATTAGTTCCTAGGCACAGGGTGAATTAGGGTGAGTTCTATGCACTTTTGGTACAAACACGCTTACAGGAAAAATGTTCCAGGTTAAATTTACTATCGAAATATCATATTTTAAAGTCAAAAGTATTTTTTTGTACAAAAATATATTCAAAAGAAAAGCAAGAAAAAATCACGAAAGAAGGCAATTTTGTTTTTTGTCCCATAAGTTTTTTTCACAGGGATATAGGTATAGGCATTGCATCAGCAAAAAATAACTTCGATCCTTCCTCTTTAAAATGAAGTTTGGTAAAAGTCTCTAGGATTTATAGTTTCCGAAAAAAGATTTTTCAAAGTTTGCTGCGCACTGAATTTTTGGGCCATTTTTCCTATTATTTCGCAAACATTGTTCTGTTACTTTTTTCTACGCATTTCTACGTATATGCAATGATACATTTAATAGAAAGAGAAGTCAAATACCTTTAAAATGGTCTATTGCAGCGGTTCTCAATCTGTGGTACATGTACCACTGGTGGTACATCTCATTATTTGCGGTGGTACACAAGACACAAAAAAAATTAAAATAGTAGTGCTTAGTAAGTCTTGATAATACAATCTAAAACTATAGGTGGTACCAAAAATAATAAAAAGAACTGTAGGTGGTACATGACTCAAAAAGTTTGAGAGCCCCTGGTCTATTGTATAAGATTATACGGCTCTTTTTAAGCAAGTTATGCTTTTTCAAGGTGTTATACTTTTAATGATTTTTGATATTTTTAATGATTGAATTTTTTAAATTTCTCATTATGACTTTTTTTTTCTTGTACATTTAGGTATATACATTGTAGAATAAAAAAAACTTATTTTCTTTAATTTAAATTGGTGTACTGTAAAAAATTATAGGACTATTTTTAAACAAGATATCCGTAGGATATCCAAGGGTATCAGTAATTTGAGAAAAATTTTAAGTTTTTTAAATTTAGTCAATTAGAAGAATGTAATTGCATAGTATAACACAATTTTTAATTCCAAATAACTTTTCTTAATAACACTTTTCGATATTGTGAAATATAAAGGTACTTTACTCTCGAGCGAAATTCATATTTTTGAAGTAATACTTCTTTACCGGCGATAGAGGGTGAATTTTTATATGTTAAACTTTGTACATTATAACTTTGTTCTGATTGGATGTTCAAATGACATGTCAAAAATTATCCGATATGGCAGCTGGAGGACAGCTGTGGTTTGGAGGTAAAGGTAAAGGTAAACAAATATATAATATATTAGTTTTATTGTTGTGAGGACAGAAACAAAAAAGTTTATAATATTGTAGTGACTTTTAAATAGTTTTTAAAAGCAACAGGTACGTAATAATTGTTAATGTATCATGGGTATAAACCTACCTATTTGATCTGCCAAAATATATAGTATGTAATACTTTTATTTATATAATTTGATTACCATCAAAATTTCTATCAATATTCACCTAATATATTGTTTTCTTACTCTATGTTTTGTTGTATTTTTTCAATTCTAAATCATTTCAATTCAAAATTAAAATAATTTGATCAATTTTCAAAATATCAAAATATCACAAGTCTAATCCGTTTAGTTAGTCGATCTTCGTAAATAATGACACATGGTGTCCGTGGCTAAGCGTTGAAAGCGAATGAATTCCAATACCAACCGCGCTTATCAGCGCTGGTTCGAGTCCCAATAGAAACTTTCTTTTTTGTTTTTTTTTAATACATTTTATGATTGTAAGTATATTTATTATATAATTGTATTTTCAGAAAATACGTATTTAGTTAAAAAAAATTGCGACAATTAATGTTCAGACATCTTTTGTGGCTTGTTTAATGTGTTTTTGTGTGTGTTTTATTCTTTTATTATTTTAATTTTTGGCACTGTTCTAATAAAAAATATTTGAGAAGTAGTAAGTATAAATTAGTTTAATATTTAAACAAAATATAAATAAAAAGTATATTAATTTCGTTTAAATCATATAATAGAAGTATAACTTCTTACGTGCGTACAAAGTACACACACATTCTTTTTTTAACATACCTCGTACACTATTGATACAATTTTATATCTGACGATTGCATCGTAGGTTGTAGACTATGCAGAGCATTTAGTAAAGAATTTTTTTTTTCATAAAGTTACTAATAAAAAAGTTTTCCATATGGTTCCAACTTAGTGGAACGTATTGCATGTGTATATGTCACATTTTGAAAAAGCATATATTGTTTAAAAATAGTCCTACAATTTTTTTCAATACACCATTTGTACAATGTATATACCTAGCCTTGTACATTCATTGTACAATGTATACCTAAATATACAATCAAAAAAGTTATTATGAGAAATTTAAAAATAATCGTAAAATACATCAAAAATCTTTAAAAGCATAAAATTTTGAACAACCATATCTTGCTTAAAAATAGTCACACAACCTTCTACAATAGACCAATTTAAAGATAATCGACTTTTCGTCCTATTAAATGTAACATTGCATATAACTAAAGCTACGTAGAAAAAAGTTACAGAATAATGTTTGAGAAGTAACAAGGAAAATGGGCAAAAATCGCTGTGAGTGGCAAACTTTGAAAAATCATATTTTGAAGAGTATAAATCGTACAGACTTCTACCAAACGTCATTTTAAAGAAGAAGGATGGAAGTTTCTTTTCTTTGAAGCAATGCATATACCTATATTCTCGTGGAAAAAAGTTATGGGGCAAAAAACAAAATTGCTATCTTTCGTGTTTTTTTCTTGCTTTTCTTTTGAATATAGTATTGTAAAAAAAATATTTTTGACTTTAAAATGTGATATTTAGATAGTAAATTTAACTTGAAACAATTTTTCTGTAGACGCGTTTGTACCAAAAGTGCATAGAGCTCACCCTAATTCGCCCTGTGTCTAGGGACTAGTTCACCCCTTTCTCAAAAACGCACCCCTTTAAATGGTAGCACTCCGCGGTTTTTCATATCTAGAGGTCCATTGACTATATAAAACAATAAAACCCCGTTAACGTTGTAGTTCCTTTCTAAAATACAAATCAATAGCCTAAGAGGAGGCGTAAGAGTTGCATTAGTTGCAAAGTATATAGAAAAGAAATAACGAAGGCACAATTCGCCTTCAACGCGTTAAATAAAATCTAGCAAACAAGTGAAATATCAGAGACAACAAAAATCAATGTATTCAATACTTGTGTAAAAAGCGTACTACTCTAAAGCACGACGAAAACACAACAAACAGGCTACAGACTTTTGTAAATAGGTCCTTAAGATCTTAAAAATTTACTGACCTAATAAAATAACGAATGAAGAAATATGGAAACGAACGAAACAATAACATCACAAGACAAGCACTCAATATCAACCTGGGGGGACAAGGAAGAGGGGACGACCAGATAATACCTAGATGAAACATTAACCAGAGAACGCAACAGAATCGGCTTTAGTGGGGGGGGAGTGAAAAACAAAGCAAGAAACAGAGGAGAATGGAAGGAACTGGTACGCAGATTAACCAGAGAATAAACACAAGAAGATACGCTGAGCTGGCCACCAGCCGTCTTACACCATCGGCCAAGAAACGCAGATGCGCCCAATACTCCACTAGGAGTGATGGTCCAAGAGAGATATAGAAAAATAACGAAACATTTTGTTTTCTAGTGCAATTAATATCAAACCATCCGTATTTCTCTTTTCCGTTCATGTAAAATATACTTACCATCAACGCTTTCGTCATCTGATGAAACACTGTGAGTTTCGACTATCTCATCCCCCAAGCCACTATCAACTTTCTCCCTTTTTTTATTCTTTTTAACATCATCTAGAACTCTTTCCTGACTCGGACCGCTTTCATTTAATTGTTCAGCAGTTGGCTGAGAACTTTCACCTTGCGGTTCACCATTTTCTTCCTCAACTTCCTCACTATCTGCTCCCCGGCTTAGAACGTTGATGAAGTCCAGAACTGCTATTTCAACGGTAGGTTCTCTGTGTACTTCCACTGATTCGTTCAGGGTCTGGGCCATGGTGGAAGGTTTTTCAGGTGAAGATGATTTCTAAGGAGTAAAAAAAATTAATAATTGGCACTAACTTTATTGCACTAATTAGCTATTTTCGATTGATCATATTAGTTCAAAAGTTATAGTTGAGTATAAGCAAGTAATATAGATAAAAAAATATAAGAAATAAGAATATTAGAAATTCATATACATAGGAATATACAAAGGAATAAATTCGAAAAAAAAATAAATTCGATATTTCGTAAGCCGGCAACTTTAGGTAAAAATCCCGAAACACTGAAACAGGTCGATTTTTATTTTTAAATTATGATTTTTTGGCATATATATCATACTACTGACGTCATCCGTCTGAGCGTTTTGACGTAATCTCAATTTTGACGTAGTCCACTGCTGGACATAGGCCTTCCTCAGTTCTTTCCAGTGTTCTCTACATTGGGCCGCTTGTAGCCAGTTTCCGGCTACTCTTTTTATATCGTAGGTCCATCGATGTAGTCGATGGTCGTCCTCAGCTTCTTTTATAGTTTGTGGGCCTCCATTCCATGATTCCTTTCGCTTGAGACACATGGGAATTGAACTTTTTAGAATATGGCTTAGTTTGCCAAATGCTGCCCATGTCAGGCCTATTCGCTTCTATATTTCATGTGTTTGATTGTCTCTGCTTATTTTGATCTCGTGTCCCAGATATTTGTAAGTGTATGTTTGTTGTATGGTATTATTGTCAATAGTTGCGTTTCCATTCATTACGAAATTTGTCATAAGGTTGGTTTTCTCAAAGTATATTTTTAATGCTGCTCTTTCAGACAGAGTCTTAAGCGAATGTATCATAGACACTGTAAGTTATCTGCGATTAATACAACATCATCCGCAACAGTGGCGGCTCGTGGCTTTAGGGACAGGGTCGGCAAGGTTTTGTCTCCTCAGATAGGTATGCCATCTAATTAAAAGCTTCAATTTCATAGAAGATTTTTGGTTTTTATTTTTTTTTTTATTTTTTTTTTTTGTTTTTCCTATAAATTTAGAACCTAAACCTGTTTATAAATTAACTCAAGCCTATGTTGTTTCGAAGTAGCAAAATGGGTTATAACGTCATTGTAAAATTTATTATTGTTTTGGAGAGGTTTTAAAAGTTATTTTCTATTGACATTTAAGACAAGTTTGACATTCTCTCTTGTTTCATGGTGTTTCGACAATACGTTTTGACTCTTTTGAGACAAGAGAAATCCCGTTCATTTGAGGCAGAATTTGCCCACATTTGAGCACAATAATTTATTAATTTCGGGAACAGTTTGTTATACCTAATGAATTGAAGTATATAAAATTAAACATATTTTGTAATTTCCCACCTTCCGAAAATATTTAGATCAGCATATAAAACTATTAATCCATTTTCTTATTTTATTTGATTAAAGAATGGTGGATAATTTTTAATGAACTTGTCTAATAGATATTTTGAAAAGGTCCAGAACATTGTTTAAATAATCAAAATGTCAAAAAATGAAGAAAAACTTTGATTTTTTTCTTCGTTTTTTCATTTTCATTCACTTCTGAGAAAAGTTACACTGACATAAAAGTTGCGTAATTAAATTTTCTACAATATAGGATTGGTTAAAAATTTTAAAAAGTGTCATCCTTGTTGCAAAACAGCAACAATTGCGAAAAAAACATAAAAAAGTATTCGCATTTTACGTTTGTCAACCATTTATGCTACACTTACGACCTTCATATTTTAACCGGAAAACCTTTATGATATATGTATTAAAACAATACTGTAAATTTCATTAAGATCGATTCAATACATTTTGCAAAGTAAGTTTTGCAATCCAGCTTTTGCAAAAAAAATTAATTTTTTCAAAATGTTGCAGTACTAGTACTGACAATAAAGCAGATAGCAAGTTGATTTTTTTTTACATAAAGAAGAAAGGTGCAGTATTCTTCTATATGTAAAAATAAATTCAACTTGCTGTCTGCTTTATTCTGCAACATTTTGAAAAAATGAAGTTTTTTGCGAAAGCTGGATTGCAAAATTTATCTTGCAAAATCTACTGAACCGATCTTAATGAAATTCACAGTATTCACAGTAGCATAAACGGTTGAAAAACGTAAAATGCGAATACTTGTTTTGTATGATTTTTTTCGCAATTATTGCTATTTTGCAACAAGGGTGACAATTTTTAAAAATTTTAACTAATCCTATATTGTAGGAAATTTAATTACGCAACTTTTATGTCAGTGCAACTTTTCTCGAAAATGAATACTTTTAAAGTTATAATCAAAAAATGAAGAAAAAAAATCGAATTTTTCCTTCATTTTTGACATTTTGATTATTTAAACAATGTTCCGGACCTTTTTGAGTGGAAGGATAACTCAAATATTATTATATGAGTTATTTTCAAGCAATTTCTGCAAAAAAATATGAGTCACCTATCAACGACCAAATTAATGCTACTAATATTTTTACAGATGCGTCCTGGTCTATAGGTACGTGTCTTGTTGCCGTTTGCAGATCACCGCTCGGCAGATTGTTTATCTGCCGTACTTGCCATTCAAATAAATACGGGGAATGTATAATTGGTTGCCTATCGGCTAATATTCCGTAGCTTCTTTTACAAGCAAATGGTCAATCTGGGGACGGCTTGCCGAAGCGGGCGTTGAATTCACGCAATCGCAATCGGGTGTATGGCTAGATCATTAATTTGAAAAGTCTCTTACGCACAGGGATCACTTAACGTATTGGATCGATCGAATTCTTTTAAAAACAATGAATAAAATTTAGTCTGTATTATCTCACAGATATTTTTTTTTTTATTTCACAGAAACGAATATCATCAACTCTGATTAACTTATATATTTAAAAAATCTATAATGTGTCCATAAATGTGTGGGTCGGCACTGCCGACCCTGACGAGCCGCCACTGATCCGCAAACATCAGATGATTTAATCTTCCTCCTCTATATTGATGCCCATATCATGTCTTTGAGTGTTCTTAAATATTGACTCTAGAGTTGCCGTGAACAATTTTGGTGAAATATGGTCTCCTTGTCTTACTCGTCGACCTAAGGCGCATGTCCAGTGAGGAAACCTGTTATGACTCTGAGCTGATTCCTGCTTGTTTTCAGCAGTAACTCAGCCCTACTACCACATGTCCGTCCGATATACATCTTGCCATGTGTAGGACAGGGTACACTCTCCCAGTGTGAGTTGTGTTGGCTTCGGATCCAGGCTTTTTTTCGTTCACGGACGGTGCTTTTTGGCACTCCCACGGCCGGCTCTGGACCCAGGTATTTTGTAGCTGATGCTCTCTTGGCAAGTGCATCAGCTCTTCATTGCCGTATATGCCCCGATGACCTGGAACCCATACCAGTATAACATTGTTATGTTGTGCCAGTCTATCAAGTTCTTGTCGACATTCCCACACCAGCCTAGAGTTCACCTTAGGGCTTATAAGAGCCCCAATGGCTGCTTGGCTATCTGTGCATATGTTAACCCACTGCAGTTCGAATTCCCTCAGGTTGTTTTCTCTTGCACACTGCAAGATTGCAAAAATCTCGCCTGAAATACGGAGGTATATTCTCCCAGTGGAATAGAAATGTTGAAATTTCCACTACTACAGAATATCCCTGCGCCTGAACCGTCTGCAGTTTTAGACCCGTCCGTATACCAGGTGCAACCCTGCAGTCTGGGTCGAGAGTTTCCTCTGTCCCATTCGTCTCGTGGGCAAATGTCCACTTGAAAAGGTACGTCAGGCTTGTATCTTGATGTCATATGGTCAGAAATCATCATCCATTCGGCATCATTAGTTTCATTCGTTATTCTACTGTGTCCTGATTTAACTGGTACGTTGCTCAGGTTTTCTCGCAGTCTATAATATCCCATTCTCGCCTCACCTCTTATTGTTATATGTAAAGGAGGGAGATCCAGTAGTGCCTCCATAGCTGCCGTAGGTGTGCCCCTCATAGCCCCCTTGATCCCGAGACAAGCCAGTCTTTGCACCTTGCTTAATTTGATGATGGCACTTTTTTGCTGCACTTTTGGCCACCATACCACTGATGCATATGTAATTGTGGGTTTTACTACCATGTTATAAGTCCAATATACCAAGTCTGGTCTCAAACCCCACATTTTTCCATGAGTACGTCTGGCTACCATTAACGTAGATACCGCTCTCTTCGTTATTCTTTCTATCTGCTGATTCCAAGTAAGTCTTGAGTCTAATATTATCCCGAGATACTTTACTTCACTCACCAGATTTAAATGTACACCATTTAGACTTAGAGGATCCAATTCCTCTGAATTCCTTCTTTTAGTAAATTTCATGATTTTGGACTTTAAGAGGACTGATGTTAAGCCCTACATTTGAAGTCCATTCTGTAACTACGGTCAGAGCCTGTTGCATTCGATCTCTGACTGTACCATTAAATTTTCCGTGGGCTAAGATGACTAGGTCATCCGCATAACCCAGGACGTGATGCCTATCGTTGTTGAGTCTAGCTATCAGGCCATCCATGACCAGATTCCACAATAGAGGAGATAAGACTCCCCCTGTGGGCAGCCTCTGGTTACCTGAGCTGACACTGTATCCCCTAGCAACATAGCATATATCACACGGCTTCTCAGCATGCAGTCTATCCATCTACAGCTTGTTTCGTCTATTCCTTTTAGACGGATCGCCCTTGTGATCGCTTCGTAGGAGGTGTTGTCAAATGCTCTCTCAATATCGAGAAATGCACCAAACATCACTTCTTGGTTTTCTAGAACGTACTCCACTCTCTGTACAAGATGGCCGTTTCTGTGGAGACTCCCGCTCGATACGCATATTGTCCCTGATGTAACGGACTTTCAACCAATACACCATCCCTGATATACCTATCGAGCAGTTTTTCTAAGGTCTTCAGTACGAATGACATCAGACTTAATGGCCGCATAGACTTGGCCCTTTCCTGTCCGATTTTGACAGGTTTGGGTATAAAAGCCACCCTTATCAGCCTCCATGCTTTTAGCATGTACCCCAGCCCTAAACTAGCCTGCAGTATCTTACACAATTTTTTGAAAAGAAGGTCGTTTCCCTTCTGTAGAAGTATTGGTCCCGTGTAGTCGTATAAATGATGTAGCGTTCTTACAGATGTTTTTGATTATTAACGTGTACCTGTAATCTATTCGGCTTTGCTTTAGGACTTCTAGTACTGTTTTGAACTCTACAGAATCGAAATCCTTCTCGTAATCGACAAATACAAGAACCAGTGGTATGTTGTATTTGATGCATTTTTCAATTAAAATCTTCATGGTATGCAAATGGTCATTTGTGCCATATCCTGTCCTGAAGCCTATCTGTTCTTTGAGCTGTAGTACATTCTTTCACGGTTTTTGCTGTAAATTTTAAAGAACTGCTTGGATTTACATGAAATTTGGCATACGCATAGCTAACATGTCAAAGAAAAAAAGTGATATGGTGCCGATGTGTGCTTTTGCCCTGGGGTGAGTTTCACCCCATCTCGGGAGGTGAAAAAATATATGTCCAAGATAAGTCCCGAAATGGATAAATTAATTAATTTTAAGCAACTTTAGTTCTATAGAGTTTTTTCACTAAATCAACACTTTTCGAGTTATTTGCAAGTGAATATGTTCATTTTTCAACAAAATAACCACGTTTTTAGACGGTTTTTCTCAAATAATTCAAAACTTAAGCATTTTGTCGAAAAATGTATTCTTAGCAAAACTATAGCCTATAAAAAAGTGAAAAAAAACGGTGTATACATTAGGTCTCTATACCTAGCAAAAGCAGAGTTATAGCTAATGAAAAATAGGTTCATATTCGAAAAATTCCAAATAGAATAATTCAATGGGAAATATCCAAATAGTGAAGCATTCTTGGGGAAAACACATTACAACTTTTTTAAAGTGTTTAAAAAAAGCTTTATGTTTTTATAAAAAAAATTTCTAGCATCAAATGTAAGCAAATTACGCTCAAAATAAAGTTGGTCCCTTTTGTATTGGCACAAAATCAGGAAGATCACCCCCCCCCCCCCCAGTTAGCAACTTATATGAAATTAATCGTTACCACTTCACAAGTTACTTTACTTATGTTGTGTTTATATGATCTGTAAGTTTCATTGATTCAAAGTGCTTATTTTTGAAAAAATTTGGTTTTAAAGTAAAATTTTTAAAAATTTTAATTTTGAAAAAAATGCTTTTTTCAAAATAACAATTGTTAGAGATACCAAAAATCTTAAACAATAAAAAAAGTTGGCTTTACTTTTCTGAATATTTTGTATTTTTTTGTTTTTCTGTAAGACAAGAATTGGTTAAGATTCGGTGTTTCTAAATTTGCATACACTCGTGATAAGTGACTCGTTCAAGCTCTTTTAACTACAGCTCTTTCAAAAATAAGCACTTTGAACCAATGAAACTTACAGATCATATGATCAATACATACGCGAGTAAAAAACTTGTGAAGTGGTAACAATTAAGTTCATTTGAAATGCCAATTAGGGGGCGATTTTCCAGATTTCTTACAAAAAAAGGGGCCAACTTTATTTTGAGCGTAACTTGTTTACTTTTGATACTATAAAATTTGTTTAAAAAAAGAAAAATAAGCATTTTTTTAAACACTTTAAAAAAGGTAAAATGAGTCTTCCCCAAAAAAGTGCTTTGTTTTTTGGTTATGCCACGTTAAAATATTCGATTTGGAATCTGACGAATATGAACCTATTTTTCATTACCTATAACTCTGCTTCTACTAGGTATAGTGACCTAATATATACACCATTTTTTCACTTTTTTACGTGCTATATTTTTGATTAGAATTTTTTTTTGACCAAATATTTACTTTTTGAGTTATTTGCGAAAAACCGTTTGAAAACGTGGATATTTTGTAGAAAAATTAACATTTTCACTCACAAATAACTCAAAAAGTATTAACTTGGTGAAAAAACTTTATAGAACAAAAGTTACATAGAATTAGTCATTTTATCCATTTCCGGACTTACTTGGAACATATATTTTTTACCTCCAAAAGGGGATAAAACTGACCCCTAGGACAAAAGCACACATCGGGACAATATCACTTTTTTTCTTTGACTTGTTAGCTATGTGTATGCCAAATTCCCTGTCAATCCAAGCGGTTCTTTAGAATTTAGATGTTTTGCAATATTTTACCTTTAAAGAACGTACTACTGATAGAAATCAAGTTTAGGGTGTTAGTCTCTTCGTTAAGATTTTCATAAAGAGATTGTACATATGTGTCAAGAGGCTGATCAACCGATCAACTTTTTTGTGTAATACACCATACTGTATACACATCAAATATTAATTTTTGTAGGCAAATGGCTAATAATCATGTGCGCAATGTAATTGTATGGCTAATTGTCATGTGCGCAAATAAAATTGCGCCAAATATTCACTAAGCTATTAGCATTCAATATCCGTTGCTTTACTATTGTAATAATTTCACTAGAACAAAAATATTTCATTTATATCTTGCTTATCATCAGATAGCAAATATTGTCAAGCATGAACAAATGTCTAAAAAACACAAAGATATCTCCAACCAAGGATTCATATCAATGTTGCAAGGAAAAATAACAGGCAAACGCAGTCCGGGACGAAGAAGAATCTTATGGTTGAAGAACTTGTGAGATTGGTATTGTGTTGATACAAGCATGTTATTTAGGGTGGCAGTGAATAAAATTAAAATAGCTATGATGGTAACTAACGTTCTGAAAGGACACGAAGAAGGAGAAAAGATTCATATAAAATATAAAAAGAAATTGATTGTGGGTTTGTAAAAAAATGTTTTATTTACTCACCGTCTCGGTATTCGTGTTACTCGGTCCTTCGTCGACCTCATTCTTACTAGTATTTGTGGTAGGGTTTTGCTCAATTACTGCTTGTGTACGAATCACAGGATTTATTGTAGACTTCTTATTCTCATCTGTGGATTCTGTAGTATCAGTTTCCATTCTATTGTCTTCGCTAGATTGTTCCGTTTCCGTATTGTTTTCTCTACTGCTGCTGTTATTCTCTAGATCAGTTTGATAAGCTACATATAAATAGATAAATAGTGCTAATTACAGAACAAGCGGCTATCCGGAAGAACATATTTGCCCGATTTCACCAACGATACCTAAATATTTAAGAATTACCTAAGTGGGTTTAAGTACTTCCTAACTCTAAAACCGATTTCACCATACGATAAGAATTGCCTAAACCGCTTAAGCATTACCTTACGTTAGGATACGGTTTTCGATCTCCCTAAACTTTAGGTATTACTTATCGTTGACAGTCAGGTTATGTTTTTACAATTTTGACTAATGTACTTGTGACGTTTGTCAATAATTTGATTCCTACCTTAATTTTTCTGTTATTCTGTAATATTAGGTATATTAGTAGTTGTAATTTTGTATTATCTTTTATATTAATAATATAATATGTGTTGGAAAATATAAAAAATCATTTGGAGTTTTTTACAGGTCTATTGACAAAATTATGGATGATAGTCTACCTACTACCTAACAAACTAGTGTTGTGTTTCAAATCCCATTCATGATATCACTAAAAGTGTGTCATTAAAAATTAATAATAAAAGAAGCAATTTTCAACATATTTATTTTAAAATTATATCATTAACGACAATTCAACTAACTTTAATTTTTCGTCATAATACTTATGTGGAATTGACAACTCTTTTATTTTCCTCCATTTCACTGTACATATTATACAAATAACATACAAAACTTAAACAAACTTAATTCACAAATAACTAGCTGCTAAATAAAATAACTATAACAGTACAAAACTGAATAAAACCAACTTGGCAAACAAACAATAATGACAAATAATCGAAAAAGTAATGTAATGTCATCTTATTCTTCTTTTTATTTATCAAAAATAGTTCAAACGTACCCAAGGTAATACCTAGGAAAGCATTTCCTAGATCAGCATTGCTTTTAGTTGTGAA
Organism: Diabrotica virgifera virgifera; assembly: GCF_917563875.1. Classification (NCBI taxonomy): domain Eukaryota; kingdom Metazoa; phylum Arthropoda; class Insecta; order Coleoptera; family Chrysomelidae; genus Diabrotica; species Diabrotica virgifera. The sequence continues at coordinate 183,085,583 of NC_065449.1, read as the reverse complement.
ACGCGATTGTTTCTAAGTATTGACTTAGGCAGTTCCTATCGATAAGAATTACTTAATAAAGCAACTATTTAGGTATCGTTGGTGAAATCGGGTGATTATGTATTCTGCGCATGAGTTAAAATTTAAAGTACTGTTTGAGACGAGTTTGGTCGTGCATTAACATTAAACTATTCTTTCTGCGCCAGTTTAATAACATGCTCATTATTCACTATTTTTGAAGAGATAATAACACCCATTACTTTACCTGTGAGTAAGAGTTCATTACTCACGAGTTCAATTAATCAAGTGATGAAGGCCTAGTAATATATGTGACTGATATTAATACAGAACTTTACATCGTTTATATGATAATTAAATTTACGGTGTAACTTACGTGACTTACGCCCGGTTTCATAATCAACTTAAAGTGAACATTAACTAAAGTCACTTTAAAGCTGACATTTACCCATATAAATTGCATTGATAAAGGTACCAACTTAAAATTTAAAGTCCACTTTAACTGATTATGAAACCGAGCGTTAGACTATGTAATAAGCAAAATGTTAAGTAAAGTGATTTGGTTATTAATAGTTCGGCTAGTAAGTAAAAAAGCAATAAAATAATATTTTAATTTAGTTTGAATATATTTGAATCGATCGTTTGAGAAACCCTACATGTCCAAAAAAAAAACGATTTTCGTTTTTTTGCATTTTTACTAACCTTAGATATAGAGTCACATGTTTCAAGAAAAATCCTACCCTGTATAATATTCTATAGGTCTGTCCGTGTAGCACATCCTGACTGAACTTACCCAGGGGGAGAACGCCAGCGCATTACAAAATTCGGTGTTCGATTAGCTGTTTCCTTTGAACAGCTAATGCGCAGGCGTTCTCCCTCTGGGTAAGTTCAGGATACGTTCGGGGCATGCTGCGCCAATACGGCTTATATCAGCCTGGAGACTTAAGGAATTTTTCTGAATCACGAGAAACCCGACAACTTCATAAGAAATGAGATGTTTTTTGTACTTTTCCATAACTTTGCTTTTGTGGACATGTCGGGTTTCTTAAATGACTGATTCATTTATCAATAAACGAACGATGCATTTTAAAGTTTGTACAATAATTTTTCTACTAATAAAAAGAAGGTTGTAGAAAAAGTATAGTATTCTACTCGCATGCAATGGGTCGGAATTCATCATCGTGAGTAAGAGCCAAATTATGTCATGCGTAGAGTATGGAATATGTTCCTCTGGTTAGCTGCTCCTAACTAAAAATTATTCCAAAACCAAAGAGAATAGATAAGAATATGACTTCTTGGTTTCTTAAGGAGATGGTATGGCTTGAAATATGGCTTGTGCTTCAAGCACATTTTTGTGATTTTTTTTTAATTGTGGTAGAATTATTTTATTTTTAAATTAAATAATTAAATTAAGTCAAAATATTGAAAAATGAACCAACGGTAACAAAGGACCCCGCAACACTCCTTGTGGAAAAGTGTTCCCAATCAAATTTAACGAAACTTTGGTCAATGATAGTTCTCAGTGAGTAGATTAAAAAAGTCCATGGCACCTGGGTCTGAAAAACTATTATTCTCTAGCTACAGCCTTCTGAATTTCTTAAATTCAGGTACTCGGTTTATGTTGCACTAAGTGCACTAATTCACGGTGAAGTGAATGAAAATATCTATTATTTAAAGAAGAGAACTCATTTTCTTCATGCATGTTTGCGTGTTGCACATGAATTCGTGGTTAAAAATAGATGCATCGTATTTTAGTCGTCAGAAAATCTTCGAAAAGTCCTCAGAAAACTGAAGAAGTGCGATATAAAATGTGCTGCTAGAGTGACATAACAATTATCATGCTTTCATGAATACTTCTCACTTATCCAATATCAGCATAGCTGCAGTTACACCTTATCTTTAGAAAACTACTGAATAGTGGCGGATTTAGGGGGGAATTCCCCTAGTAATACGGTCCAGAATTAAAGAAAAAATTGTTTAAACATGATTATTACACGTTGAAATATTATGTTAGCTTACATGCAACTTACTACAGACAGACAAACATGTAAAACGATTAAGAAACACCCTAGGAATAATTGTCCAAAATTTCAACAAAATTGAAAAAGCCTTTCTATAAAAAATCTTTATTAGAAATCTAGCATTATTTTAAATTTCAAGAACGCTTCTCTATTGGCCTGACGTCACTAGTTGCATACACCAAGCGCGCGCCATTCTCATAGTGTTACTGTTTACCTGTTTGAAGTTTCAGGTCATTTTATTTTATTCTTTTCTTGTTTTATCAGGGTTAAAGTGGAGTTTTATAGTGAATTTGTTTAGTTTAAAGTGGATAGACTGTTTGTAAGGACATTTTTTGGGTTTTACAAAAATAAACAAATAAAATGGAAGAAGGTTTTCAGAAAGCCGATTCGTATAAACTACCGACTGTAGTGTAGATGTAACAATGGTGTATGATTTATTGGCATCTTGTAAAAAAATAAATCTACCACAGCTTTACTGAGTGTATATTCCATATAATTTTCCATGTCTTCTTTAAGCTAAAAAAATAAATGCTTAATACTCCACAAAAAAAAAATAGAGAAAGTTGTATGCATGCATTGTACGCATGCATATTGTATACATACATTGGCTGGTTATTACTTTACCTTGGTTAGGTGTATTACAAATATTTTTACTCTTCTTCATGTGCCTTGTCCGTTGTGGACGTTGGCTATCATCATGGCAATTTTAATTTCATTTGAGGCGTTTCTGAATAAGTCGATCGATTTTTGTCCAAATCATTGGCGTAAGTTTTTAAGTCATGAGTGTCTTTTCTTCCGGGTCCGCGTTTGCTCTCTATTTTACCTTGCGTTATCAGTTGGAGTATACGATATTTATGATGCCTCATGATATGATCGAAATATTTAAGATTTCGTTTCTTAATTGTAAAAGAGATTTCTTTTTGTTTTCCCATTCGACGCAATACCTGTACGTTGGTGTGGGTCGCCCAGGATATTTTGAGGATACGTGGGTACACCCACATCTCGAATGCCTCTAGCTTTTTCATTAATGTTTCCATTATTGTCCAGGCCTCTGCGCCATATAGCAAGACCGGAAATAATAACATTTTAGCAGCCGCATTTTTAGTGGGAGAGATATTATGTCGCAATGGGTGAAAATATTTCTCATGCATGTTGTTAAATGTTGCTATGTCCTTTTCAACTCTAGATCTTATTTCGGTTGTTTCGTATTTCGAGTTGACAACTGTTCCAAGGTAAAAAATATTTTTGAACTTGGGTATTATACATTTTCATTTCAACCAATCTTTTCACTAAATTATTAATGATTATAATATAATATAAAGTCATACCTACATCCACATGTCGTTATTTCAAGGTTTACTTTTACTGTATGTATTATTAGAATCCCGTTTTTAGGAATATCCCAGTTTAAGGAATACAAATTTGAGGTCCCGAAACTTTTTCATTTACTCTTTAAGGGGGTAGGTGCAAAATCGTGGTCCAATGCTATTTAAATTCATTCATTTTTTTCGAATCCTGAGAAAACTAATAAGTATTTTTGAAAAATGTAAATGCAGAAAGAACAATTACATTATTACCAAGGGCCGAAAGTCTCTGGAAAACTTCTATAATGTTTATTTTATTAAGTTAGTTCTTTAAGTTAGTTATTTTAAGTTCTAGCTGCAACAAACCATTTCTTTTTCTGTTTTAAATTGGCTGGAACGGTAATAAAAATCTTGTCAGAACTGTTTTTTGATGTATTTACACACCCAGGAACAAAACACCACTTATTTGTCATTATTTTTAATAATTAAATACGTAAAAAACTGCGCACATTCAAATACACTGAGTAAATAAGTATACAAAACTATTCGTCGATCAAAGACGTTACGACTGCTGACGTCACAGACCGTAGCCTCGCTGCAGGGTACCGTTTTTCTAGCCTCCAAGAAAATCAACATTATGAACTCATTTATCTTAAAAATATACATTTTTAAACAGTTTTATGATTGTTACGTTTTTATATACCTTGTAATCTATTGAATTTAACTATATTTAAAAATTAGTGAACATCCCTATTCAACCCAATTAACTCGGCAGTTAGGAAAATAAAGGGAACTTATTGCACATGTTATTACCTATGTCTTTTATGTAGTTTGGGTTATCTATTTAATATATTTTGGGGTTGGTGTTTTATTACAGATGATATCAGGCGGATTAGTAAAAACTGGCAACAATCAGCACAAAAACGTGAAGTACGGAGACAATTGGGGAGACCTACGTCCAGCAGTGGACGTGAATTGGTTGGATGATGATGGTGTTTTATTGGAAGTCGCCCGCCCCCCCAAGGCAAATGTTCCACAATTGTTACTGAAGTATCCTAATAGGTCGTTAGTTAACACGACATAAAATATCATGCATCTAAGCAAAATCAGCAAAATCTTAACATACAGATAGTCGAAGATGACATAAACCCGATTTTTCCGTAAAAGATTATAACTAATATTTCACGTTTACCTACTACATACTATGTGTGTGCTTTGTTTTTTCTTTACGGATTGAGATCAAGTCCATTTAATCTACTCATCTAATATGCTGAAGAAAGACTATTCTTTGCAAATCATTTAAGCTAATTGCAAAAACTACTGCTTCGTCGGCATATCTAATGACTTTTAGAGGCACTCTATTCTGCATGCGTGAAAACGTGAGATGTCTTGTTCTGCTCTAGCAGCACTTATTGTGGTAGTTCCTTAATTTTCTGAAGGCGCTTCAGTAGCAGTGGCGGAACATTTGCCTTGGGAGAGGGGGCGACTTCCAATAAAACCCCAACCACTAAATACATACTAATACTACACTTAATTTTCCTAACTGTCGAGTTAATTGGGTTGAATTTGTCTGTCTGTAGTAAGTTTCATGTCAGCTAATATATTTTTTTATGTTTCAAAAATTTTTCCTTTAATTCTGGACCGTGTTACGGGGGGAATATATACGCACATACCCATGGGCAGGGGGGGGCCGTGCCCCCTCCTGGCTTTTCGGTTGCTGTAAACTATATATTGTCATCCAAAGTATACAAAATATAATGTGCAACGTCTTCACGTCTGTCCCCCCCCTAAAAATTTTTATATGGGCGCCCATGAGGGGGAGGGGAAGTACCCTATTCTCAGCTACTGCAGCTAGGCTGGTAGTGGATAAGTCTGAACCATTCATGAAAACATGATAATTCTTATGTCGCTGTAGCAACACGTTTTTTATCGCACTTCTTCAGTTTTCTGAGTACTTTTTGAAGATTTTCTGACGACTAAAATACGATGCATCTATTTTTAACCACGAATTCATGTGCAACACGCAAACATGCATGAAGAAAATGAGTTCTCTTCTTTAAATAATAGATATTTTCATTCACTTCACCGTGAATTAGTGCACTTAGTGCAACATAAACCGAGTACCTGAATTTAAGAACTTCAGAAGGCTGTAGCTCAAGAATAATAGTTTTTCAGACCCAGGTACCATGGACTTTTTTAATCTACTCACTGAGAACTATCATTGACCAAAGTTTCGTTACATTTGACCGGGACCACTTTTCCATAAGGAGTGTTGCGGGGTCCTTTTTACAGACAACTAAAAAAACGGATGACATCAGAACTCGTTATTAGGTTCAAATTCAAAAGGATTTTATTAGTTTACGAGTTTCTCAAGGAAACGCAGTCGAGTTTTTTAGTTTCAACATTATTTGAGTTTTTGGCATCACTCAGAAGTCAAAATATCGAAATTTCTTGTAAAAAATGGGTGAAAATCAACATATTTATTATTGTTAAACAAAAAATAAGCATAAAACAAAAAAATATCTCGACAGCGTTACCTCACGAAATATCTAAAGCAAAGATAGAAAATTTGAGGTGGATCGGTAAAGTAATTTTTGAGTTACAATGTCCACCGCCTTTGAAAAAAAAAGTTTTAAGAAAAACGCGTTTAAAGTTTTGACAACTTTATTTTCAGTTTCTTTTTTGTCTGTCAAATCGTAAAGTGATGCACACCGGAATGTTTTTTAAATTGCGGAGTAATTTACAAAAGAGAAGGGGAACAGCTGTTAAACGTTTCTCACTACGCTCAAGTTGCTGCTGCAAAGCTCAAGCTAAAGCTCAGGCTGCTGTATATTAAACATTCTGTATTTCCGGTAATTTTGATCCCATCAATTTGAAATTTTCAGAGAATATTCATGGAATTATGTACTATCATTTAAATTAATAAAAAAATCGAAAATTTCAACCCCCCCCCCCCCTTAACATTGATAATATGTTGAAACACGAGAAACACTACACAACAGAAATACAGGGTTGGGATAAAGTATGGAATCAAGTAAATATCTTTGAAACAAAAAAGATGATAATCATGAAACTTTGCATGCAAATATAATCGCACATAACGCATCTAATGCCATGTTTTTTGTTAGTAGTCTACTTCCGGTTTCACAGGAAATACCCCGTAACTTATTTAATTTAAATGGGACACCCTGTATATTTTTGCAGATTTTAAAAGAACATGTTATTCCTAATCCATGCTTAACAAGTTTGGTAGAAAAAATTGTTAAAATGAGAAATAAAGATCAAAATATGGTATCCTGAGGATTCATTGAGGGAGATGACAGCTGTGCATGCGGTGTGATCCAATCAGTGGCTGCATTCAGCAGAAAACCGTGATGACTAATCGATTACTTAGCCAAGTGTAATCGCTATCAATTCTGCTGAATAGTATACTTTCTTACATACTAAATGTAGCGTATAAAGCTAGCTCCACACTACTCGCGAAGTTGATCGACGTTAGGCTAATACCATAGTGTGGAGAGGCACTTCGTACAGCCTTGGCTCGCCTCGGACAACTTCCACTTGTTGTCGGTTTTTACGACAGAGTCAAAGGACTCGAAGTTAGTATCTCCCCGCGCGAATGTGTTGTCGGTTTTTGCGACCGAGTCAAAGGACTCGGAAGTTAGTATCTCCCCGACCGAATGTGTTTCTGAAGTCGTATCTGAACTTTCCCTATTACTTCGTTGAGTAACTTCGCGAGTAGTCTGGAGGAGCCATTATAGGCATATTTTATCAGCGTGATATATATGCCTGCCTTGCCTTCAATTCCTGTTTTGTAAAGATAACAGATAACTTAAAATGCACGTGTCAGTCAGACGTCAATCTAATTACGATGCACTAAGTAATCGGATTTCAAAACCGATGTTTAAAATGGCGACCTATAAGTCACCAAATGATAACTAACCGACAATTTATGTGGCATTCAGCTGAAAATAACTAAGCGATTAGTCAGTGATTGCGTCATCTGAATGCACCCAAGGAGATACCACAGTAGTCTCGTAAACTTTGAGCAAAAGAGTGATGTGATGCAGACTTAATAGAATGCAATGACGTGGCATTAAATTATGTCAATCACTGATAAAACGAAATATGAAACTTTGATTGTTTTAATCTATTTTTATTGACTTACAACTATTTGAATGTGTTTCTGAATGCATTTGAATTCTTGAATGTATTTGAATGTAATATTTATAAAATTTTACTGCTACTATTTTTAATTTAAGGCATTTTAACTTAAGGGGCTATCCTAGTGTAAAAGTGCGAAGTTCATAGATATACTTTTTTGGGAATTTCTGAAATAAAAAGTACTGTACCAATTGTTTTGAAAATTTGCATGAGCATTTATTATAAAAAGAAGTATATGTGTAACAATTTTTTATAAAAAAATATTAAAAATTAAACGATTTATGCGCCATCTACTGGCACCGTGAAAATAAAAACATAGCTCCACTGCTGCAGTTATTGGGACTAATAGAGATCCTGAAACATAAACTTTCAAATTTATTATTGAAATTTAAGTTATTTTCTATACCATCAACTAGGAGTTTTTTGATCGGATAAAAAATGTCAATTTGGCGGTTTTAGAAACTGAAAATGTTTTAGCTGATTTTAAAAATTTTCAACACTTCGTCATTTTTCCAAATTTTCATATTTTTCAAAAATCTTAGTTGATGGTATAGGAAATAACTTATATTTCAATAATCACTTTTTATGAAATTTTATGTTTCAGGATCTCTATTAGTCCCAATCACTGCAGCAGTGGAGCTAGGTTTTTATTTTCACAGTTCCAGTAGATCGCGCATAAATCGTTTAATTTTCAATATTTTTTATGATTATTTTTTAATGATTGTAACTTCCAATCGTATAGTAAGATATTTGATCACGTGTTTAATTCTGTCCAATCAGATTAAAATTATACTGAGAATTATCTACTGTAGAAAATTACCGATAGAATTTTTTAAGTAGATTTTTTCTGTTTAATGGCAACCAGTTTCCTAGTTTTGACAACTGTCACATTTAAGAAAATATCCATAATATACGTATTAAAAAATAATCTTACGAATATCACACGACAGTAAGAATAAATAAGAAAATAATGCTTCATTTTTACTCAAATTTGTTGTCATTGGGCAATAACCACTTGAGCCCTGCGGGCTCTCGTGTCTATTGCCAGACAACAAATTTTCGAAAAACTGTCGCATTATTTTCAATTTATTCTCACTCTCTTGTGATATTATACCCGAAAATTGTTTTACATGTATTTTACTTTGTATAGTAAATGCTCATGCAAATTTTCATAACGATTGCTACAGTACTTTTTATTTTAGAATTTCCCAAAAAAAGTATATGAATTTCGCACTTTTAACCTAGGATAGAACCTTAAGTGTAAGATTTGTGAGCAATGTAGTTCGGACACGAAATAAAATAAATATACATAGATACATATTTCTTCTTCTTCAAGTTCCCTGTCCGTTGTGAAAGTTGGCTATTAACGTGGCAATTATGATCTTGCTCGCGGTACTTCTGAATAGTTCGACTGATGTGAGCCCGAACCACTTCTGCAGATTTTGGAGCCACGAGTGTCTTCTCCTGCCTGCCCCCCGCTTACTGTCTATTTTCCCCTGGACAATCAATTGCAGTAAACGGTACTTATCGTATCTCAATATGTGGCCTAGATATTCAAGTTTTTTTTTTTGTTTAATTGTGCTCACGATTTCTTTCTCTTTTCCGATTCTGTAGATTACCTCTATGTTGGTGACATGTTCTGTCCAGGATATACGAAGAATGCGTCGGTACACCCACATTTCGAATGCTTCTAGTTTTTTCGTGAGAGTCTCTGCCAGCGTCCAGGCCTCCACACCATACAGTAAGATCGGGAAAATGTAGCATTTAACTAGACGTAGTCTTAGGGGAAAAGATAAATATCTGCTTATGAGGAGCTTTTTCATATTGTTAAATGCTGCTCTAACTCGTTCTATTCTCATTTTGCATTTACGTTGGTACCAAGATATACATAAGATTCGACATGGTCAATTATTAGTATGTTATTTATCCGTAACTGTCGAGCAGGTTGTTGCTTTTTGCTTACCAGCATCCATTTTGTCTTCTTGAAGTTGAGGCTCAGGCCGTATTCATCACTAACGGAATTAACCCTTCCCTTTGCCTGTTGTAATTTATCTCTGCTACTGGCAAGGATCACCGTGTCATCGGCATATCTTATATTGTTGGTTAACTCACTGTTTATTTTTGCCCTCATTTGCATACATTTTTCAAATATTTCTTCGGAATAAATATTACATAGGAGTGGGAATAAGATACACCCCTACCGGATACCTCTTTTGATCTCCACACTTTCAGTAAGTTCGTTGCCAATTTTTGCTCTTGCTGTTTGATACATATTTACAAAGAGTTATTTACATTCGAACACGAACAACCGCCGCACATCAAAATCATTAAATTTACTAAATATACAATAATTATAACACTTACCTACGAAATTTCTATCATTAAATGCTCCCAAAACGAAATTTAGGAAACCATCTTCTTCGTCTGCAAACGCAGCTCGTCCCCGTTCTAAAACTCTGGCCTGTAAAAAGAAAAAATATAAATAAACATTGAATTTCTGTCATAATTCTTAGGGGTCGACAAGACAAGAAATCTTGTCTTGATAACAACTTCTTGTCTTGTCTTGAGAAAAAAATCAAGAAATTCTAAAAAATCTTGTCTTGAGGTTTTCTTGACATCTTATATCTTGTCTTGACTCAAGAAATTTCAATATCTCGAAATTTCTTGATTACCCGGTCCGGTGATTTCCCGGCGACCTTTTTATTGCGTTCCGTGCTAATAAAATAAGCATTTTGTATGTTTCGCACATATTCTAAACATAGCTGTCCAGGATTTCATAAAAGTTGTTGAACCAAATCGAAACAGTTTAGACATCGAAAAGAATTTTGATAATTTGTAGGATGAGATTGAAGTAGAAAATGATATAAATTATACTGCTTTAGATTTCAACTCTCCTTTGAGTAAAATTAAATAAATATCTTGTAAAAAAAATCAAGAACTCACGAGCAAATGCAACTTAAACAGTGCTTGCGAGGCCTTAAATTATAAGACGACTATGCCAAAATTAGATGTGCCTACAAAATGGCATTTAACTTTCGAGGTGCTACATAATATATAACATGAGGTTTAAGTGTAAAAAAATGCTTTAACTATATTTTGCGATGACATCGAAAATCTAAATCATTGCAAGATATTAGATAAAGAATGCGTTCTGATCAGCAAATGTTGTCAGTATCTGAGAAGCTTTAGAACACTTTCTTCAATACTCGAATGGGAAAAATATTGCACACTCCCATTGGTAGTAATTACAATAAATTTACTTTTAAACAAACTGGAAATATGGGCTCATGAACTTGATAATAAAATTGATAGAGACGCTACCGAAAAGCAATTAATTTGCTGCATTCAAGCTGCGAGAGATAAAATACTGAAACACTATAACACAACTAATTGGATATACTATACATAATTTATAGTTCTTATTTTGGATCCTCGGCATAAAGTAGAGGCATTTTCGTCTTCATATTGGGGAAGGCTCCTATAATCAGAGGCAGTAAAAAAAATTGAAGAAATATTTAAAGCTAACTACTTTAATAAATCCAAGAATAATCCACAGAATCCAATAACAGAGCCAGCACTTAGTCCTAAAAAAGAAGATAACCAATTTGATTTAGATATTATTTGCCTGTTTAAAAAAGCTGATAATGATAACTTACAATCTAGGAAGCATGAAATTGAAAAATACTTAAATAAGCGTAGGTCAGAAGATTCTGAGAATATTATATTGAAGTTGAAGACACAAAAATACTACCAATCATTATCGAAAATGGCCAAGAATTTTCTCGGAACGCCAGCAACATCTGTATCTGCGGAAAGGCTATTTTCAAAAGCAGCTTTAACAATAACAAAGCCAAGAAATCGGCTAGACATTGACTCCATAAAAAGTGTTATCTACTTTAATGCATGGCTTATCAATTCCTACATAGGTTTTAAAAGTTAAAAGACAGTTAGACAGCATTAAAAGGGCTGTCATTAAAAGCCTCCATGCCACATGCCGCCATTCTGCATGCTGACACCGTAGACTTCACATGGTAAGGTTTCTTGACCTTACCATGATCAAATATTCGTTATATGTAATGTAATTTTTCGTGTGAATGTCCTTTGTGCTTGTAATAGATGTTTTTAACTTTTCCGACCTCAAAAACAACAGCAAAGTTGAGCATTTTTCAACAGTCAGACAAGGTTTTTTCCATCAATTAAAAAAACTGCATAAGAAATAAAAGTATTTTTATATCGAACATGGGATCCATCTCTCTTCATAGTGGTATTTTGAACCTTTTGACCATAGCTCTGAAGATGGCTTTATAAGCCGAAAGCGCTCAGCTAGGAATTATTTAATTTACACACTTCAAAAGTACACTTCTCCCTATTTACCTGTAATAATAATTGACTTATGCTCCTTCTCAAATATGCCCGGAACATTAATAAAAAAATTAAAATATTATTTAAAAAATTCGAAAAACATCGATTTTTTTCTACTTTCTTTGCTTATAACTTTAAAACGATTCCTTTTTTAGCACAAAGTCGTAGGGAAATAAAATGATAATTGAATTTTATATTATAAACGACTGGTTAAAAATGTCTTAAATTATTACCCTTTCTGCAAAATAGCAATAAATACAAAATAAGGGGGCAAAATAAGCTTGTTTTAATTCAATGTTTTTCAACAACTTTGGTTGCACTTAGAACTTTCGTAATTCGCTTAGAAAATTCTTACAACATACTTAAATCGTTCACCAAATTTCATTAAAATCGACCTGATAGATTTTGCAGAATAATTTTGCAATCTATTTTTTTTTTAAGTTCAAATTTTTTAAAAACTTTCTGAAGAAAAAGTGGACAATTTAGAAGTTCGTTTTTTTTTGTTTCTATTTGTTCCATATTTGTTTTACATATAAAGAGGTTCTCTACCTATCTAATACACTTTACAGAATTAAAATCGGATTATTTAAGCGCCTCAGCACTGTTTTAAAGTTATAAACAATTTTTTGGCTTATATAAACAAATACAGTGAGGACGTTTGAGTTGGCACAAATTCATTTTCTCGAGAATAGGCGTCTCTGGAGGTAAATCCCGAAACAGGTCGATTTTTATTTTTAAATTCTAATTTTTTGGTATATACAGCGTGTCTACTTAACTTGGAAACATATGGGAAACTTTTTTATTATTAATTTTACGAAAAAAAGTTATTCTTTATAAAAAGTTCTGCATGCCCCAAAACCTAAGATTCAATCATCAGATATCAAATTTTCTCAATATTATACGAGGTATGTCAAAAAATATGAATTTCGGTCAAGGGTAAAGTACCTTTATTTCTCTCAATATCGAAAATTCTTATGACAAAAAGTTGTTTGGAATTAAAAACTAAGATCAAATATGCAAGTACATGCTTCTAATTGAAATAAAAAATTTTTCTCAAATTTATGGATACCCAACATCGTTTTTAAATATTACAAATATGATAACTCGTTTATTATTCATTTTACGAAAAAAGTTATTCTTTATAAAAAGCTTTTCATGGTCTAAAATCTAAGACACAACCATAATATAAACAACTTTTATTAATTTTATACGAGGTGTGTCAAAAAATATGAAATTCGCTCAAGATTATAGTACCTTTATATTTCATAATATTTCAATTAGAAGGATGTAATTGCATATTGAAACATAGTTTTTAATTCTAAACAACTTTTTTAATAACGGTTTTCAATATTGTGAAAAATAAAGGTATTTTACTCTTGAGTGAAATTCATATTTTTTGTCATACCTCGTATAAAATTAATAAAATGTGATATCCGATGGTTGCATCTTCGGTCTTAGGACATAAAGAGCTTTTTATAAAGACTACCTTTTTTTCTTAAAAGTAATAATAAAAGAGTTATCGTATGTGTAATAAATAAAAACCAAGTTAGTACCAATAAATTTGAGAACAATTTGGAAAATATTTTTTTCCAATTAGAAGCATGTAATTGCATATTTGATCTTAGTTTTTATTTTCAAACCACTTTTCATAATAAGAATTTTCAATATTGAGAGAAATAAAGGTACTTTACTCTTGAACGAAGTTCATATTTTTTGACATACCTCGTATAATATTGACAAAATTTGATATCTGATGATTGAATCTTAGGTTTAAGAGCATGCAGAACTTTTTATAAAGAATATCTTTTTTTCGTAAAATGAATAACAAAAAAGTTTCCCATATGTTTCCAACTTAAGTAGACACGCTGTATATCATACTAGTGACGTCATCCATCTGGGCGTGATGATGTAATTTTAAATGAGAATAGGTGCCGTGTGATAGCTCAATCGAAAGGCTTTCAATTTTGTATTCACTAATATAAACATTAACATAATTATTTATACAGGGTTTGAATTTAAAAAATTTTTTGAATTAAATTAATTCCAAATTACGTCATCACACCTAGATGGATGACGTCACTAGTATGATCAATATTTATGCCAAAAAATTATAATTTAAAAATAAAAATCCCTCTGATTCGGGATTTATCTCCAGAGTCGCCCATTCTCAAGAAAATGAATTTATTCCAACTCAAAGGTCCTCACTGTATTTGTTTATAAGTCAAAACATTGTTTATAACTTTAAAACAGACCCCCTCCGTGGCCCAGGGGTAAGAGCGTCTGCCTTTGGATCAAAAAAAATCCGAAAGGTTGTGGGTTCGAATCTCACCAGGGTCAGAGATTTTTCATTTATTATAAATTAATAAATGAATATAGTTTCTGTCCTTGTGGGATCGGTACTCACCGGAGGGACCGCAGACGTTCGGATATAATTAGCGTCTCTTTGCAAAGACAATGACGTCGACTTTGCAAAGTAACAAGACACTTACTCAACATACACACTACACATAACACTAATACTTATGTTGTGACTGGCTGAATGACATAAAGTCCATGCCATTAAAATAAAAAAAAAACTTTAAAACAGTGCTGATGCCGCTTAAATAATCCGATTTTAATTCTCTAAAGTGTATTAGATAGGTAGAGAACCTCTTTATATGTAAAAAAATTAGCAAACTTCTAAATGGTCTACTTTTTTTCAGAAAGTTTTTAAAAATTAGAACTTTTTTAAAAAAATTTAGATTGCAAAATTATTCTGCAAAATCTATCAGGTCCATTTTAATGAAATTTGGTGGACGGTTTAAGTATGTTGTAAGAATTTTCTAAGCGAATTATGATGATTTTAAGTGCAATCAAAGTGGTTGAAAAACATTGAATAAAAACCCCCTTATTTTCTATTTATTGCTATTTTGCAGAAAGGGTAACAATTTAAGACATTTTAAAATAGTCGTATATTAGACAAAATTCAATTATCTTTATTTTCTTTTCCTACGACTTTGTTCCAAAATGAATCGTTTTAAAGTTATCAAGCAATGAAAGCAGAAAAAAATCGATATTTTTCGAAATTTTTAAATATTTAAATTTTTTTATTAATGTTCCGGGCATATTTGAGAAGGAGCATAAGTCAATTATAATTTGTCACCTAATTTTATATGCAAAAATCCGAATGACACCTCTCACATCCACCTCAAAACAGATCAGCCCTGGTCTAATTGGATATTATTCGATTAAGAATCTTTATTATTAAATTTCTATCGTATCGCCTATGTTAAGAAAATGACATTTCGTTAATTTTATGCATATCCAATTTTGAGAGTGTAAAAACTATAAAATATAAGTATAAAAAGGATATAAATCTATTTTTATTTTTAAACGCTCGAGTTTTATTAATCAAGTATGAAGTATACACTCAACCAAACTTATATGGAGTCATCTGATATTTTTTATTATTTTAAGCCAATTCTGACTAAATTAAATTTTCTTCCATCGCATCTTACAGGAGCCTAACTACAGGTTATAGAACCAAGTCAATATACCTGCGAGCTATTAACCTTCCGATGACCAACCTTTTTTTGACCCAAAATGACCCCAGGTCAAAAATGACAATTAACAAAAAAATGAAATTTTTTTTATATTTTTTTTTTATTTTTTTTATGGCATGGACTTTATGTTATTCAGCCAGTCATAACATGAGTATTAGTGTCATGTGTAGTGTGTATGTTGAGTAAGTGTCTTGTTACTTTGCAAAGTCGACGTCATTAGCGTAAAACTACTTGGAATTACAGATAATAGACGGTATTTTACTAAACATCAACTTCAGAATATATTTTTTATTCGTAAAATATAGGGAATTTTTTTTATTTCAAAATATGAGGATATATAGAATGATATTAAAGTCAAATAAAAAAATAATGAGTTAAAAATTGAAAATACTTTTGAATTTATTAAAGAAAAACATACGCTGGGGTCACAATTTCCCCCGCTTGGTCATCCGAAGGTTAAAGTTTGTTGGATGAAAATTAAAGGATTTTTTTACCAATCATAATTCCACCCCAGATCACGATCCTTCCTTTTTTATATTTACGAACAAATCTGGCAGTTTCCGTTCTTGCTTGTCTTCCTCGCCCTCTTAGTACATTCTTTCACGGTTTTTGCTGTAAATTTTAAAGAACCGCTTGGATTGACATGAAATTTGGCATACGCTTAGCTAACATGTCAAAGAAAAAAAGTGATATGGTGCCGATGTGTGCTTTTGCCCTGGGGGTGAGTTTCACCCCATCTCGGGGGTGAAAAAATATATGTCCCAGATAAGTCCCGAAATGGATAAACTGACTAATTTTAAGCAACTTTTGTTCTATAGAGTTTTTTCACCAATCAATACTTTTCGAGTTATTTGCAAGTGAATATGTCCATTTTTCAACAAAATAACCACGTTTTTAGACGGTTTTTCGCAAATAACTCAAAACGTAACCATTTTGTAGACCTGTCTAGTTAGACTCAAAAATGGGAGTGAGGCTACAATAATTACCATCAAGCTGAAAATTGGCAGGATTGTTCAAAATACCATCATAAATGAAATCTAAAAAGTCCTCATAAATCCGACCCGTGCTAAAAAATTTACGCGGGGTCAAAGGTCACCAAATATGGTTTTTAGCGATTTTCAGCGAAACGGTAAGTTCTATCGTAAAATTAGCTCTAATAAAAAATGTAGGTTAGATAATTATCTATAAAAAATATCTTAATAGTTTTTTCCTAAGAGCCACTGTTTTTGAGATACAACGATTCAAAGAGTTGAAAGACTTCTAATCGTCATAATATATGTATTAGTACACCAGGTATATACATCACTGAAGCTGTAATACAAGTAAACATAGTATTATATCGGTCAACTTAACTTATATTACACATAATAATATAAGATTATAAATATGATGTTTCTACTATACAGCTTGCGGTCTACCGAGGGATGCAATATATAAGCTGTATTATATTACAGTGCCAACAAAAAAAATCTTTACAAAGTGAATGTAACTCGAAAATAATAAGAATTATTTAAATTTTACGGCTTAATCCCAACAAAAATAGTAAATTAATATGACAAAGTATTAACTTATAATAATTCTTTTTATTTATGCGCCTTAGTTCAATTTGTAAAAGCTGGAAAAGCTCAACACCAATCGGAAATATAGTCATCGAAAAGTTTTATCTACTTTTGCAAAATGTCAAAATCATATACTATTTTTACACGCAATAACTGGCTGTGATACGACATCTGCATTTTTCAGGAGGGGTAAAACGACTGTTTTTAAAATGTTTGAAAAACAAGATTTACTTGAATGTGCTGAAGTTTTTTAAAAAACTAATTCAACCCCACAAGAAGTTATTTCTAACGGAATTAGCTTTCTTCTCTCTATGTATGGAGCGCCTAAGAAAACTACGTGCTTAGATAAGTTTCGATATGCATGTTTTTTTAAAAGTACTCGAAACAAAAAACAAGTGCAGTTATCTTGTCTTCCTCCAACCTCAGCGGCTGCTCATCAACATCTTTTTCGGGTATATTACCAAGTTCAAGTGTGGTTTGGTTATCAGCTAGATCCAAAGACTGGGGATGGAAATTAGTCGACAGTTCATTAGATCCAATTCAAACTTTACTCCCCCTGCGCCGGAAAAACTCCTGAACACAATTTTTTGCAACTGTAAAAAGGGATGTAGCGCTAAATGTGGTTGCAAAAAAGTTGGACTGTTTTGTTCGGTAGCATGCACTAATTGTCAAAACCGGTCGTGCTCCAATGTTGAATCACCAACAATTAAGGATTCATTTGATTCTATCGAGGAGCCATGCGATGTGTCATTATTGTGATAATTTACTTGCACCCAGGATGAAACAGGAAGAAGAAGAAGAACAAGAAGAAGAAGAAGAAGAAGAACTAGAAGATGAAGAAGAGGAAGAAAAACAATGAGAAGAAGAACAAGGGAAGCAGAAGTATTAGAAAATTATGAACCAGTTTGATAAATTTCCCTTTTTTTTAATTTATACCGCTTTATATATCTTTTATCATTTTTAACCCTTGCCAATATCAATTATTAAATAGCTTTAAATTAAACAGAATCATAACAGATCCGTGGAATAGGCCTACTAGGGATACCACGTTAAAAAAAACGCGCTAAGTACCTACACTACCTCAAAGGTGGTGTGGGAACGTGTGCGCATATTAAGACGATTACCACTTTTTGAATCGTTATATCTCAAAAACGGTGGCTCTCAGGAAAAAAAGTAATAAGGCATTTTTTATAGATAATTATCTAATCTACATTTTTTGTTAGAACTAATTTTACGATAAAACTTACCGTTTCGCTGAAAATCGCTAAAAACCATATTTGGTGACCTTTGAGCCCGCGTAAAATTTTTAGCACGGGTAGGATTTATGAGGACTTTTTAGATTTAATTTATGGTGGTATTTTGAACAATTCTTCCAATTTTCAGCTTGATGGTAATTTTTGTAGCCTCGGATGCGTAAGTTGACCGGAGTATTGTCTAAAAAATATTCTTAGCAAAACTATAGCCTATAAAAAAGTGAAAAAAACGGTGTATATAATATTAGGTCTCTATACCTAGCAAAAGCAGAGATAGCTAATGAAAAATAGGTTCATATTCGAAAAATTCCAAAAAGAATAATTCAATGTGAAATATCCAAATAATGAAGCATTCTTGAGGAAAACACATTACAACTTTTTTAAAGTGTTTAAAAAAAGCTTTATTTCTGTTTTTATAAAAAAAAATTTCTAGCATCAAATGTAACTAAGTTACGCTCAAAATAAAGTTGGTCCCTTTTGTGTTGGCAAACAAAAATCAGGAAGATCACCCCCAATTAGCAAGTTAAATGAAATTAACCGTTACCGCTTCACAAGTTACTTTACTTATGTTGTGTTTATATATTCTGTAAGTTTCATCTATTCAAAGTGCTTATTTTTGAAAAAAATTGGTTTTAAAGTAAAATTTTTAAAAATTTTAATTTTGAAAAAAACATTTTTTTTTTCAAAATAACTTAAAAATTGTTAGAGATACCAAAAATCTTAAACAAATAAAACAGTCAACTTTTCTTTTCTGAATATTTTGTATTTTTTGTTTTTCTGTAAGACAAAAATTGGTTAAGATTCGGTGTTTCTAAATTTGCATGATAAGTGACTCGTTCAAGCCCTTTTAACTACAGCTCTTTCAAAAATAAGGACTTTGAACCGATGAAACTTACAGATCATATGATCAATACATACGCGAGTAAAAAACTTGTGAAGTGGTAACAATTAAGTTCATTTGAAATGCTAATTAGTGGGTGATTTTTCCGATTTTTACCAAAAAAAAGGGACCAACTTTATTTTGAGCGTAATTTGGTTACTTTTGATGCTAAAAAGTTTTTTTAAAAAAACAAAAATAAGCATTTTTTAAACAGTTTAAAAAAGTTTAAATGAGTTTTCCCCAAAAAAGTGCTTTGTTTTTTGGTTATGGCACGTTAAAATATTCGATTTGGAATTTGACGAATATGAACCTATTTTTCATTAACTATAACTCTACTTCTACTAGGTATAGTGACCTAATGTATACACCATGTTTTTCACTTTTTTACGTGATATATTTTTGATAAGAATTTTTTTTCGACCAAATACTTACTTTTTGAGTTATTTGCGAAAAACCGTCTAAAAACGTGGTTATTTTGTAGAAAAATTAACATATTCACTCGCAAATAACTTGAAAAGTATTAACTTGGTGAAAAAACTTTATAGAACAAAAGTTGCTTCGAATTAGTCATTTTATCCATTTTCGGACTTATTTCGAACATATATGTAGGTTTCTTTTAAAGACAATCGTAATAAAAGTCCGTTTGATGTTTAACAGTTTTAATTAATAAAATAGATGACTAAATTATTGATTACTATTAAATTGTCGAAATGTAAAAGTGTACTTTGCGACCAAAATTCTACGCGTTCTTATTCTTACAAAAGGGAAATGTATTTATAGAATAATTTGCGTCTAATCAATATGATACCCGTCTAAGTATTATCCCTATGCGTCTTGCGTCGCTGTGATGTTAATATCGACTGAATGTATTCGTTCCCACACAACCAAAATTCTCTTATTTACTGCTAATCTTCCCCTTTTCATGGTTTAATTCGCATTCGTGGGAACTAACCTATTACTAATAAAAATTTGGTCAAAGGGCTCTACTTTGTTATTTTTATGTCTTAAAAATAAACAGAAGCTGCTGACTTAAACTACCCCTCGATTAGATACGCCCACCCATCTGTGCATTAGAGCCTCGCCGACAACCGCTCGTTTCGTGTTTGTAAGTACTAATACTTAAAGAAAAATGATATACAGGGAAATTTAAAATATAAGGTAAACTATTTACAATCCTACATATATTTTTCACCGCCAAAAGGGGGTGAAACTCACCCCTAGGGCAAAGCACACATCGGTACAATATCACTTTTTTCTTTGACTTGTTAGCTATATGTATGCCAAATTTCATGTCAATCCAAGCGGTTCTTTAAAATTTAGAGGTTTTGCAATATTTTAACTTTAAAGAATGTACTATCTAAGTACACGAATTCGTTAATAATATCTGATTTTATACATCCTACTTTCGTTTGAAAATAGCACAGTTTTCAATTTCCAATGTTCCAGTTTTGGTGTTGAAGATACCAATTTACGGGATCAATCTTGTGCTGCATGGTTAACTCGGGATCCCTTAACTTCCTCCTGCTATATAGTCCTTGGGCACGACAACTATTCTTCTTATCGTTTCAACTAAAATATTTACACCTATAGTTTCCCAAAGCTGCAGATTTCAAATACATAGTGATTCCATATAATTTTGGTTGAGTGTATAATGATTGCTTGTCAGACAGTAAAGTAATGCTGATTGAATAAACTTTTCTTGGATTATGGTGATTTTACACCCAAATTGAATAATGACAATAAAAATAACAAGACTGGATATGTGGGAACATTACAACATGAACAGGGTATGCCAGAAGATCATGCTGATATGAAACTCACACGCATACATGGTACAGTATTTCTCATGATCATCTTTCAGTGCGTCACAGTTTTTCGATTTCTTTCTAACGCATTAAATTGTATGTGACAGAAAAAAAGGCACGTCGGTGATTACATTTCGTCGGTGACATTGTTATAACATTTCTTCTAGTTATTCTAGTTGTCGATAGATGGCGCCATAATAAAAAAATATTTTTTTTTAATTAGATAATAATATTACCAATATAATCTGTATAATTTATAAGACTATACAAATCAAAGAAAATACCATTTTATAAATGCAAGAAACACATTTGATTTGTTTTTATTCCAAATTGAAAATAAAATGTGACAACTGTCAGATTTAACTAAAATGTCATGTTAGAATAAATGTCATGAATGTGTGTTAATCAGGGACTTACCCTTTTCCTATCATTTGTTACGCACTGAAAAATGATCATGAAAAGGACAATATATTATTTGATTGAGAAACTTTATAATTAAATTTCTATAGTATCGCCTATGTTAAAGAAACTGACATTCCGTTAATTTTATGCTTGTCCAATTTGGAGATTGCCAAAACTATCATCATCATCATCATCAGCCTCTCTCAATCCATTGCTGGACATAGGCCTCCCCTGTTTTTCTCCAAAGTGTTTTATCTTATGCTTTTTGTATCCAGTTTTTTGTTGTCTTTCGTAAGTCGTCTTGCCATCGTATTGGTGGTCTTCCTCTGCTACGTTTATCGGCTCTTGGTCTCCATTCAACTAGTTTGCGAGTTCATCTTCCATCCTTCATTCTGGCAACGTGTCCAGCCCATTTCCCTTTTAAGTTACAGCTTCTTTCAATGACGTCTATGACTTTGGTCTTAGCTCGTAGATCTTCGTTTCTAATCCTGTCTCGCAGAGTGGCCCCTATCATTGATCGCTCCATTCTTCTCTGCGCTAGTTTTTGTGCGTTTTTCTTTGTTTGTGAGCGATAATGTTTCTGCACCATAGGTCATCACCGGTAGCACGCATTGGTCGAAAACTTTTTTCTTCATGTTAGTTGGAATGTCACTCTTAAAAATGTCCCTAAGAGCTCCGTATGCTGCCCATCCTTGTATTATTCTTCTGGATACTTCTGTTGTTTGATTGTCCTTACCTATCTTAATTTCGTGACCCAGATATATATATATATATATATATATATATATATATATATATATATATATAACTTTTTTTCGATAGAAAAAAGTCGAAAACTTTTTTCTTCATGTTAGTTGGAATGTCACTCTTAAAAATGTCCCTAAGAGCTCCGTATGCTGCCCATCCTTGTATTATTCTTCTGGATACTTCTGTTGTTTGATTGTCCTTACCTATCTTAATTTCGTGACCCAGATATATATATATATATATATATATATATATATATATATATATATATATATATATATATATATATATATATATATATATATATATATATATATATATATATATATATCTGGGTCACGAAATTAAGATAGGTAAGGACAATCAAACAACAGAAGTAATACGTTTATTAATATACGTAAAGTAATAAGTTAATTTCGTGACCCAGATATATATATATATATATATATATATATATATATATATATATATATATATATATATATATATATATATATCTGGGTCACGAAATTAAGATAGGTAAGGACAATCAAACAACAGAAGTATCCAGAAGAATAATACAAGGATGGGCAGCATACGGAGCTCTTAGGGACATTTTTAAGAGTGACATTCCAACTAACATGAAGAAAAAAGTTTTCGACCAATGCGTGCTACCGGTGATGACCTATGGTGCAGAAACATTATCGCTCACAAACAAAGAAAAACGCACAAAAACTAGCGCAGAGAAGAATGGAGCGATCAATGATAGGGGCCACTCTGCGAGACAGGATTAGAAACGAAGATCTACGAGCTAAGACCAAAGTCATAGACGTCATTGAAAGAAGCTGTAACTTAAAAGGGAAATGGGCTGGACACGTTGCCAGAATGAAGGATGGAAGATGAACTCGCAAACTAGTTGAATGGAGACCAAGAGCCGATAAACGTAGCAGAGGAAGACCACCAATACGATGGCAAGACGACTTACGAAAGACAACAAAAAACTGGATACAAAAAGCATAAGATAAAACACTTTGGAGAAAAACAGGGGAGGCCTATGTCCAGCAATGGATTGAGAGAGGCTGATGATGATGATGATGATAGTTTTGGCAATCTCCAAATTGGACAAGCATAAAATTAACGGAATGTCAGTTTCTTTAACATAGGCGATACTATAGAAATTTAATTATAAAGTTTCTCAATCAAATAATATATTGTCCTTTTCATGATCATTTTTCAGTGCGTAACAAATGATAGGAAAAGGGTAAGTCCCTGATTAACACACATTCATGACATTTATTCTAACATGACATTTTAGTTAAATCTGACAGTTGTCACATTTTATTTTCAATTTGGAATAAAAACAAATCAAATGTGTTTCTTGCATTTATAAAATGGTATTTTCTTTGATTTGTATAGTCTTATAAATTATACAGATTATATTGGTAATATTATTATCTAATTAAAAAAAAATATTTTTTTATTATGGCGCCATCTATCGACAACTAGAATAACTAGAAGAAATGTTATAACAATGTCACCGACGAAATGTAATCACCGACGTGCCTTTTTTTCTGTCACATACAATTTAATGCGTTAGAAAGAAATCGAAAAACTGTGACGCACTGAAAGATGATCATGAGAAATACTGTACCATGTATGCGTGTGAGTTTCATATCAGCATGATCTTCTGGCATACCCTGTTCATGTTGTAATGTTCCCACATATCCAGTCTTGTTATTTTTATTGTCATTATTCAATTTGGGTGTAAAATCACCATAATCCAAGAAAAGTTTATTCAATCAGCATTACTTTACTGTCTGACAAGCAATCATTATACACTCAACCAAAATTATATGGAATCACTATGTATTTGAAATCTGCAGCTTTGGGAAACTATAGGTGTAAATATTTTAGTTGAAACGATAAGAAGAATAGTTGTCGTGCCCAAGGACTATATAGCAGGAGGAAGTTAAGGGATCCCGAGTTAACCATGCAGCACAAGATTGATCCCGTAAATTGGTATCTTCAACACCAAAACTGGAACATTGGAAATTGAAAACTGTGCTATTTTCAAACGAAAGTAGGATGTATAAAATCAGATATTATTAACGAATTCGTGTACTTAGATAGTACATTCTTTAAAGTTAAAATATTGCAAAACCTCTAAATTTTAAAGAACCGCTTGGATTGACATGAAATTTGGCATACATATAGCTAACAAGTCAAAGAAAAAAGTGATATTGTACCGATGTGTGCTTTGCCCTAGGGGTGAGTTTCACCCCCTTTTGGCGGTGAAAAATATATGTAGGATTGTAAATAGTTTACCTTATATTTTAAATTTCCCTGTATATCATTTTTCTTTAAGTATTAGTACTTACAAACACGAAACGAGCGGTTGTCGGCGAGGCTCTAATGCACAGATGGGTGGGCGTATCTAATCGAGGGGTAGTTTAAGTCAGCAGCTTCTGTTTATTTTTAAGACATAAAAATAACAAAGTAGAGCCCTTTGACCAAATTTTTATTAGTAATAGGTTAGTTCCCACGAATGCGAATTAAACCATGAAAAGGGGAAGATTAGCAGTAAATAAGAGAATTTTGGTTGTGTGGGAACGAATACATTCAGTCGATATTAACATCACAGCGACGCAAGACGCATAGGGATAATACTTAGACGGGTATCATATTGATTAGACGCAAATTATTCTATAAATACATTTCCCTTTTGTAAGAATAAGAACGCGTAGAATTTTGGTCGCAAAGTACACTTTTACATTTCGACAATTTAATAGTAATCAATAATTTAGTCATCTATTTTATTAATTAAAACTGTTAAACATCAAACGGACTTTTATTACGATTGTCTTTAAAAGAAACCTACATATATGTTCGAAATAAGTCCGAAAATGGATAAAATGACTAATTCGAAGCAACTTTTGTTCTATAAAGTTTTTTCACCAAGTTAATACTTTTCAAGTTATTTGCGAGTGAATATGTTAATTTTTCTACAAAATAACCACGTTTTTAGACGGTTTTTCGCAAATAACTCAAAAAGTAAGTATTTGGTCGAAAAAAAATTCTTATCAAAAATATATCACGTAAAAAAGTGAAAAACATGGTGTATACATTAGGTCACTATACCTAGTAGAAGTAGAGTTATAGTTAATGAAAAATAGGTTCATATTCGTCAAATTCCAAATCGAATATTTTAACGTGCCATAACCAAAAAACAAAGCACTTTTTTGGGGAAAACTCATTTAAACTTTTTTAAACTGTTTAAAAAATGCTTATTTTTGTTTTTTTAAAAAAACTTTTTAGCATCAAAAGTAACCAAATTACGCTCAAAATAAAGTTGGTCCCTTTTTTTTGGTAAAAATCGGAAAAATCACCCACTAATTAGCATTTCAAATGAACTTAATTGTTACCACTTCACAAGTTTTTTACTCGCGTATGTATTGATCATATGATCTGTAAGTTTCATCGGTTCAAAGTCCTTATTTTTGAAAGAGCTGTAGTTAAAAGGGCTTGAACGAGTCACTTATCATGCAAATTTAGAAACACCGAATCTTAACCAATTTTTGTCTTACAGAAAAACAAAAAATACAAAATATTCAGAAAAGAAAAGTTGACTGTTTTATTTGTTTAAGATTTTTGGTATCTCTAACAATTTTTAAGTTATTTTGAAAAAAAAAATGTTTTTTTCAAAATTAAAATTTTTAAAAATTTTACTTTAAAACCAATTTTTTTCAAAAATAAGCACTTTGAATAGATGAAACTTACAGAATATATAAACACAACATAAGTAAAGTAACTTGTGAAGCGGTAACGGTTAATTTCATTTAACTTGCTAATTGGGGGTGATCTTCCTGATTTTTGTTTGCCAACACAAAAGGGACCAACTTTATTTTGAGCGTAACTTAGTTACATTTGATGCTAGAAATTTTTTTTTATAAAAACAGAAATAAAGCTTTTTTTAAACACTTTAAAAAAGTTGTAATGTGTTTTCCTCAAGAATGCTTCATTATTTGGATATTTCACATTGAATTATTCTTTTTGGAATTTTTCGAATATGAACCTATTTTTCATTAGCTATCTCTGCTTTTGCTAGGTATAGAGACCTAATATTATATACACCGTTTTTTTCACTTTTTTATAGGCTATAGTTTTGCTAAGAATATTTTTTAGACAATACTCCGGTCAACTTACGCATCCGAGGCTACAAAAATTACCATCAAGCTGAAAATTGGAAGAATTGTTCAAAATACCACCATAAATTAAATCTAAAAAGTCCTCATAAATCCTACCCGTGCTAAAAATTTTACGCGGGCTCAAAGGTCACCAAATATGGTTTTTAGCGATTTTCAAAATGATCATGAAAAGGACAATATATTATTTGATTGAGAAACTTTATAATTAAATTTCTATAGTATCGCCTATGTTAAAGAAACTGACATTCCGTTAATTTTATGCTTGTCCAATTTGGAGATTGCCAAAACTATCATCATCATCATCATCAGCCTCTCTCAATCCATTGCTGGACATAGGCCTCCCCTGTTTTTCTCCAAAGTGTTTTATCTTATGCTTTTTGTATCCAGTTTTTTGTTGTCTTTCGTAAGTCGTCTTGCCATCGTATTGGTGGTCTTCCTCTGCTACGTTTATCGGCTCTTGGTCTCCATTCAACTAGTTTGCGAGTTCATCTTCCATCCTTCATTCTGGCAACGTGTCCAGCCCATTTCCCTTTTAAGTTACAGCTTCTTTCAATGACGTCTATGACTTTGGTCTTAGCTCGTAGATCTTCGTTTCTAATCCTGTCTCGCAGAGTGGCCCCTATCATTGATCGCTCCATTCTTCTCTGCGCTAGTTTTTGTGCGTTTTTCTTTGTTTGTGAGCGATAATGTTTCTGCACCATAGGTCATCACCGGTAGCACGCATTGGTCGAAAACTTTTTTCTTCATGTTAGTTGGAATGTCACTCTTAAAAATGTCCCTAAGAGCTCCGTATGCTGCCCATCCTTGTATTATTCTTCTGGATACTTCTGTTGTTTGATTGTCCTTACCTATCTTAATTTCGTGACCCAGATATATATATATATATATATATATATATATATATGTTTGTAAAACGTAAAGTTTGGGGACATTGTACAAATCGAACATTTGTTGTATACATTCGTATACATTTATATTGTCATCACAAAAAAATACGAATTTTTGAAAAATACAGTATTTTAAAGAAATGGTCATGTACTGTAAAGTTTGAGAACATTTATTTTTGTAAAGTGTCAACTTTGAGGACTATTTTTTTAACAGTATTTTTTTGTATATTTGGATATACATTTAGTTTTATCATATCTGGTGTTTTATTGTAAACATTAAAGATCACTTTACTACAAAAATCAAGTTGTTGTTCTGTCTCAATAAAAGACGAAGGATGATTTTATCCAACAAATATTTTTTATATCACGGCCCTTCGTTTTGAAAATTGCTATTTAAATAGCACTTAATATATATGCAAACTTTTAGCAATCTTGACCAGATTGCAATAACATTCCAGTAATCCAAAAATATAATATATTATTGCACAAGATTCTAACAATAATGCATCAACATCGTGAAAATAGATGACATAGATTTTTTTATCTTACGTCAGTAAAATACCATCAATTTTATTGGGTGAGATTGTCGCAGTATTGCAGAAAATCATGGAAATAATCGTTTGAATTAATTTTGAAGCAGTCAAATACCATAATACATATATTGTTGCCCAATATTGTAGCAAGATCATGAAAATGATCAGAAACATTTCTCTCTCCACCTTCCTCTGTTTCAATCAAAAAACCCAGTCATTCTTTCAAACAATATTTCTACTCAAACACTAATGACTTTTCGGAAATTATCTAAATATTCCTGTCATTAAACAAACATATTTAAAATTCCAATTCTCTTTACCTCTATTTTTCTAAAAACTACTAATTACATCTACCTGTGGTTTTATCTTTTCCGTAAACAATCTTTTAAAACTTATATTCCTAAATCACTTTCACTTCACTTTTATTTACAAATGTATTTTATTTTTCAGGGAAAAACTAATTAAGGAGAAATCTACTACGTGAAAGCTACCTTCTAATAAATATTTACAAATCATTATACAGGGTGTATCAAATTTATGTGCCCGCGTTATATTAAAAAAATAAAAATTTTATTCTATCTTTGATTGATAGATTGAATACACAATAACATCCCTGCCTTGTTTTGAGATAAAATCGTTTTTAATAAGTGCAACGAAAAAATGATTTTTCTCGACAACAACAGTTTTCTCTTATGTCAAAATAATTATTCCCGCCTGAAAAACAATTGCTTCCTTTGTCCCAGTGTCTGTACTTATATGGGATTGGGTACGTTTTCGATCGAAAATTTCCTACATCTTTAACCTCAAATGAATGTTCATACTTTTTGGCTACTCTGTTTTCTTCATTTATTAGATTTTCATACTCCCTCAATATTACACGCAGTTCCTTCTCCTTTTCTTCTCCACATGTCAATTTTCTTTCGTTTTCTTCCGATTCTTTACACATGTTTATTGTGTATTCTGCCTCCTCCATTTTGCATACTTCTTCTTCAAATATCCCAGTTTCAATTGTATCTCTTTCGCCTTCCTTTTTTATTCTGATCTCTTCTTCTTCTGGGCTCATCTCTTCTTTTGAGGAATCCCAAGCTTTATTTTCTTGTATCACTCTTTTTTCTTCTTTTTCTTCTTCTGGGCTCATCTCTTTTTTCGAGGAATCCCAGGCTTCATTTTCTTTACTTATCTTCTGCAGCTTTCTCCTCTTTCTTTTCTGTCCTTGCTTCATTGCCAAATTCATTTCCACCGTTTGTTTTTTGTCTAAATTATCCTTTTTCCGTTTCTCATGTTCCTTGTCCATTTCCAGAATGTCCTGTTCTTTTTCTTTTGCTTGTTTTGTTTCCTGTTGATTGTCATCCATTTTTTGTTGTGTTTCCTTCATGGCTCGTTTTGTTTCTTCCTGATTTTCTTGCATTTTATCCATTTTCTTTGATGTTTCTTCCATGGCTTGTTTCGTTTCACGTTGATTTTCATACATTTTTTTATCCATTTTTTGTTGTGATTCATCCATTTTCTTTGATGTTTCATCCATTTTTTGATCCATTTTTTGTTGTGATTCATCCATTTTATCCATCTTCTTTGATGTTTCTTCCTGATTTTTATCCATTTTATTTAATATTTCATCCCATTTTTGTAACTGGAGTTGCATCAGTTGTAATAATTTATCTATTCCTGATAATTCTTGTTGTTCTGATGCCATGATTGTTGTTTCGAAAATGTCTTCTTGATCTATATGTTCTTCTTGTTCCAAATGTTCTTCTTGTTTTTTGTTTTCTTTGCTTTTGCTTCTGGTTATCGACATGTAGTTAAAATTTATCCCCGCCTGATACGAAATATTTCAAAAATTTTAAATATATCAACTTTTTCCGACGGGCAAATAAATTTTCCTTCAGCTGTTTTTCCTTTTCCTATCCTTTCAAATTCACAACCAGAGATACTTTCACGCCTTACGTTGGTTCGCCATGTTGTTATGATCTGCTTATTATTTTTATATTAATTATTATTTATTTGATCAATTATTTAATTAACACAAATCATACATAAAAATTATTAAGAAAAAATCTCAGGGTGCCTTTTGACAAAAAAAAATTAATTAAATTCTCTTAGGTTATACTTATCCTTTCTCGTGGCTTCAGTATCTCTTAGTTGATCCTTATCGGGATAAAATAGGAAAAGGAAATAAATAGAAAAATCATAAATAAACACATACAAATACCTTTATTATAAAAAGCAATGCTCTGTAAATTTATTAATTAAATCCTGTGGGCATAACTGTCCAAAAGAAACCTTTACCATTTAAATTAATCTAATTCAAACAAATATTTATTGCTTTGTTCTTGATACTATTAATAAAACAAGCTAAACAAACAAATTTGGTATTCGCAAATTACTTATACTTCCTATTAAATTTTTGAAATATTTAAATCTTAAATGCATATGCTTTTACGTAAAAAAATTAACTTCTGATTATAAAAAAAATCTATCACATAGGTTATTGACTGACCTTTTTGATTCACACACAATGATGTCTCCTCTTGACCCAAACAGCTCCTCCTTGTTGATTATGTTAGGCTACCAATCAAAGCCCTCTCCGTTCTCAGCAAAAATCCAGCAGCAAACCAGCACTATTTCTCCCAAAACACAAGCCAGGCTCCTTTTGACCAGTACTCGTTCAATAAACTCCAAAACTCTCTCCTCTCTTTCTCTCAACAATAATCTCCTGAGACCCAAGTATCTTTTTCACTTGGTGTCACAAATTATTTTAATAATGATAATTCTTGTAACTTACTCTCTTGGACTTTACAGAATCAAAGAGGTATTTCTTCTCGATTTGATTTGTCTCTCGTTCAACTTTCAGCTACTCTCACTATCAAAACAAAACACTAGTACTTGCTTCTGAACTACTCACGAAAACTTTTGACTGCTTCTTTCGGATGCCGGTAACACAATGATCTTTTCTTTTCCAAAATGTCTCAACATTCAAACAAAACTTTCCCCATTCCAAATTTCCAAGCCAATCAGAAACATTTCTCTCTCCACCTTCCTCTGTTTCAATCGAAAAACCCAGTCATTCTTTCAAACAATATTTCTACTCAAACACTAATGACTTTACGGAAATTATCTAAATATTCCTGTCATTAAACAAACATATTTAAAATTCCAATTCTCTTTACCTGTTTTTCTAAAAACTACTAATTACATCTACCTGTGGTTTTATCTTTTCCGTAAACAATATTTTTAAACTTATATTCCTAAATCACTTTCACTTCACTTTTATTTACAAATGTATTTTATTTTTCAGGGAAAAACTAATTAAGGAGAAATCTACTACGTGAAAGCTACCTTCTAATAAATATTTACAAATCAATATACAGGGTGTATCAAATTTATGTGCCCGCGTTATATTAAAAAAATAAAAATTTTATTCTATCTTTGATTGATAGATAATAATATATAAAAATCACCAATTTATTAAGTCTGGCTGCAATCTTACATAACTCAAATACCATAATATGTTATCCTGCAAGATTTTAGCAATATCATGAAAATAAATAAAAATCATTGATTTTTTAGTTTTGCTGCAACCTTGCAGCATTCAAATATAATATATTATTGCGCAAGGTTGTAGCAATATTGCAGAAAAATCACGAAAATATATAAAAACGATCGATTTTTGTAATCTTACCACCATCTGGAAACAGCCATCAGATATAATATATTATTGCTTAAGTTTGTAGCAATAATGCTGAAGGATCATAAAAATAGATAAAAATTATCAAAATCTTACAGCGATCAAACAACATAATATATTATAGGTCTGGATCCCGCGTATGAAAAAAAGTTGATTAATAGCAAGCTGAAAATTTGTTAATACCTTAAGGGTGTCTAGTCGGACAAACTTTGATATATGGGAACTCTGGAACAGGGGAAGTTTTAATTGTGGAACAGGTTAAAAATATAGAACGTCAGACCACGAAAACATCACATGTATTTTGTCCGACAGAACTTCCAATTGATTTGTTAGCCTTTCATTAAACTCTCATGCAAAAATCAGACTGCTATTTATGACCAAATAAGCATTTTAATGAGTGGAACACGTAGAACATGTCAAATTACAGGAATTATGACAGGTGATAAATAGCAGTCTGATTTTTGCATGAGTTTAATGAAAGGGTAACAAATTAATTGGAAGTTCTGTCGTACAAAATACATGTGACGTTTTTGTTGTCTGACGTTCCAAATTTTTAACCGGTTTCACAATTAAAATTTCCCCTGTTCCAATGTTCCCATATATCAAAGTTTGTCCGACTAGACACCCTTAAGCTATTAACAAATTTTCAGCTTGCTATTAATCAACTTTTTTTCATACGCGGGATCCAGACCTATTATTGCGCAAAACTATAACATTAGATAAAAATAATGGGAACGGGTCATTTTGTTCAACTCAAAATGTTGCAAATAGATTGCAGCACTTTTTTACTTTAATTGAATTGCTATGGTATCTACAGACTTCAAAACGATATGAATATATATAATCTGTTCTATTTACGATTCTTAATATCAGATTATTTTTGTCAAAAAAGGGACAGATATCGAGCTATAATATTGCAAAAACTTTATTTAAAACTAAAGTTTAAAGAAATATATAACAACTTTTCTAATTGTACATTTAACATATAATGTAAATAACAATTTAACAACAGATATGTATGCTCAAAAATAATGTTATTTTTATAGAGGGTTTGTGTTTTCTTTGGCAGATCCATTTTAGGGCGGAGGAAATCTTGACACTAAGCAGGTAGCGAAATAAACTTCCGTTTACATGTCAAAATGGAATAAAAAAAAGTATAGCACTCCTCTGTCATTCTGATAGATCCATCAGCGAAAAACGTAAATACCTCTAACATACGCGCTTGTGGCTATTACGATTTTAATAATGAAACCACTAGTCCATTCTTTCACGGTTTTTGCTCTAAATTTTAAAGAACCGGTTGAATTGACATGAAATTTGGCATACGCATAGCTTACATGTCAAAGAAAAAAAGTGATATTGCGCCGATGTGTGCTTTTGCCCTGGGGGTGACTTTCACCCCCTCTCGGGGGTGAAAAAATATAAGTCCAAAATAAGTCCGAAAATGGATAAACTGACTAATTTTAAGTAACTTTTGTTCTATAGAGCTTTTTCGCCAAGTCAACACTTTTCGAGTTATTTGCGAGTGAATATGTTCATTTTTCAACAAAACAACTACATTTTTAGACGGTTTTTCACAAGTAACTCAAAAAGTAAGTATTTTGTCGAAAAAAACGTTCTTAGCAAAAATATAGCCTGTAAAAAAGTAAAAAAAAATGGTGTACGCGTTAGGTCTCTTGACCTCGTAAAACCAGAGTTATAGCCAATGAAAAATAGATTCATGTTCACCAAATTTCAAATAGAATACTTCGAAGTTAAATATACAAAAAATTAAGCACTTTTTGGGGAAAACCCATTATAACTGTTTTAAAGTTTTTAAAAAGGCTTTATTTCTGTTTTTATAAAATGTTTCTAGCATTAAATTTAAGCAAGTTATGGTCAAAATAAAGTTGGTCCCTTTTGTCTTGGCAAAAAAAATCGGGAAGACCACCCCATAATTAGCATAGCAGCTTAAATGAAATTAATCGTTACCGCTCCACAAATTATTTTACTTATGTTGTGTTTATATGATCTGTAAGTTTCATCGATACAAAGTGCTTATTTTGGAAAAAATTTCATTTTAAAATAAAATTTTTTAAAATTTTAATTTTGAAAAATATGCTTTTGTTCAAAATAACTTAAAAATTGTTAGAGATACCAAAAATCTCTAAAAACAAAAAAAGTCAGCATTGCTTTTTTGAATATCATGTATTTTTTTGGTTTTCTGTTAGACAAAAATTGATTAAGATTTGGTGTTTCTAAATTTTGCATACATTCGTGATCAGTGATTCGATCAACCCCTTTAAACTACAGCCCTTTCAAAAATAAGTACTTTGAACCGATGAAACTTACAGATCATATAAACAATACATGCACGAGTCAA
The DNA here is from genome assembly GCF_917563875.1 of Diabrotica virgifera virgifera. NCBI lineage: Eukaryota > Metazoa > Arthropoda > Insecta > Coleoptera > Chrysomelidae > Diabrotica > Diabrotica virgifera. The sequence continues at coordinate 183,051,896 of NC_065449.1, read as the reverse complement.
GAAACTTGTGAAGTCGTAACGATACGTTCATTTGAGATACTAATTAGGGGGTGATTTTCCCGATTTTTTACCAAAAAAAAGGGATTAACTTTATTTTGAGCGTTGATGCTAGAATTTTTTTTATAAAACAAAAATGAAGTTTTTTTGAACACTTTAAATAAGTTGTAATGAGTTTTCCCCGAAATGTGCTTCATTTTTGGTTATTTCACGTTAAAATATTCAATTTGGATTTTGACGAATATGAACCTATTTTTAATTAGCTATAACTCTGCTTCTACTATTTATAGAAACGTGATATATACACCATTTTTTAAAGGCTATATTTTTGCTACGAATGTTTTTTCGACAAAATACTTACTATTTGAGTTATTTGCAAAAAACCGTCTAAAAGCGTGGTTATTTTGTTGAAAAAATGAACATATTCACTGGCAAATAACTCGAAAAGTAGTGACTTAGTGAAAAAACTCTATAGAACAAAAGTTACTTAAAATTAGTCAGTTTATCAATTTCCGGACTTACTTTGGAAGAATACTTTTTCACCGCCAAGAGGGGGTGAAAAGCACCCCCGGGGCAAAAGCACATATAGGCACAATATCACTTTTATTCTTTGACTTGTTAGCTATGTGTATGAGAAATTTCATGTCAATCCAAGCGGTTCTTTAAAATTTAGAGGTTTTGCAATATTTTACCGTTAAAGAACGTACTACACAATTCGTATTTCTAGAAAGATCAATTAAAAATTAATTTGAAGTTAGTGCTAATGAATTGTTACATATTTTGCTATTAACCCTTGCAGGACCAACCTTTTATTAGAAACGGCGAGGACCAAGGAGGGTCAATAAATGTCCACACATGAATTAATCAAAAACGTGCTTCTTTATTTAATAGTTATTTATGATATAAGTGTTAAAAGTACACGTTTAAGGCACGCATGTGAAAGTTTGCAGAATGGGCGATAGCGAGTTTTTTCACCCCCTCTCGGGGGTGAAAGTCACCCCCAGGGCAAAAGCACACGTCGTCACAATATCACTTTTTTTCTTTGACTTGTTAGCTGCAAAATAATACACAACTGCACAACGCTAAGAAATATCAAATATTATTATGTCGGAAGTTGAACTCGAAATACCACAAGTCGTACACAAATACTGACCTGAACGACAACCGTCACATGTTCGTAAAACGCGTATTTGATTGGCTGGAAAAAGCGAGCATCTAAATATCAACGAATCAAACGTAGGTTAGAAATAGATCGCTTATCTATGTACGCTGCATTATTTTTATATTTAATCACGGAACTACCACTTTTTCCGTCACATCCAACTTAATGGGTTAGAAAGAAATCGAAAAACTATGACGCACTGAAAGAAGCCTCTGAGAAACTCTTTACTTATAAACTTTTGTGTAATAAAATGTGTATGTATAAATTCATATTATAAAGGTGCTATGTTAATATTTTTTTGTTAATTTCACAATATGGATTTTTTCCCTTTTTCCCAAAGTTCTATGACTGTTAGTTTCTGAGATATTGCCGGCTGCTTTTGGTTGCCGGTTGCCGGATAAGATTGCTTAATGAATCACCCGGTATATTTTTATTAGTTTTATATCTCTATGTACTTAAAATTCACATTTTTCATTTTAGTGCCAAATTCAATTAGTCAAAGGTCCATACATTTATATCTCACAATACTGAAAATCGTAACTATTAGGAAAGTCCAAAAATTTTAAGCCTGTAACAATACAATAGGTTTGTTCCAACTCGATACAAAATCGTTCTTTAATCGTTACGCGCATGCGCAATAACGAATAATTATGCGCAGTAACACATTTTTCGTTACTGCGCATACTCGTAACCGTTCAAGAACGGTTTTGTATCGAGTTGGAACAAACCTAATAATTAAGCTCGGGATTAGTATATTCCTTTCAATTCACAGAGTATTGTAAATTTCCGAAGAGATGCAAAAAGGGGATTATTCTTCTTTGAGATAACTACAATAAAGTCAGTCAGTAACAGGTAACAGAATGGGGTATAATCAGGGCCGTGCCGTGCTATGATGCGGCGAGGCATTCGCATTCGGCGGCATTACAAGGGGGGCGGCATTATCAGTACAATCAAAAATTAAAGTAGTGTCAGATTGTGTAAAAATGTTGTCAGAAACTATAGAAAAACTGAAAAGTTAAAGACAATATGGCTAATGAGCAAAGGAAAATTTAATACAATTGCAGAAAATCTTGATATAAGTTCCGAATTTCCAGCTGAAAAAGAAAATTCGAGCCAGGAGGAAAAGCGTTTATTTGATTACGAAAAATCTTTGGACGCGGTCTTAACAGATGGAGCTAAATTTAAAATGAATTTGTTCATCTATATTTTAATCCGGCCACTCACAGTACTGCGGTGTCGTTCGACAAAATCGTCGATGATATCAATTCTGCAGTACTGCAGCAGATAGACTGTCTGTCTGCAGTAAAATTGTACGATATCGTTGGATGCACGGTCACACACGATCAAAATATTTACCGATTAGGTGGAATTAGGCAAAATTGAACGACGCCGCAGTATCGTTAGTGGCCGGCTTTAGACATTGCCGTTAAGTGGGTAGGCGCAAAATTTGCTTGTAATGCTTTTTAAATGCATTCATATTTTTCGAATCCTGAGAAAACTGAAAAATTTAAACGCTGAATAAAAGATTACATTATTACCGAGGGCCGAAAGTCCATGAAAACCTCTATAATGTTTATTTGAACAAGTTACAGGGGTGAAAAAAAAAGAGAAAATTGAGTCTACTTTTTAATTTCAAATATCTTATTCAAAAGAAACATTTGTTTATTCTAAGGGACTTTCGGCCCTCGGTTTCTTTCTTTCAGTCATTCAATCTGCGTTTAAATTTTTCAAAAATATTTAATATATTTTTCAGAATTTGAAAAAAATGAATTCATTTAAACAGCATTGCAAGCAAATTTTCGCCTATGTTCTTAATTCTTTGATTAATCGATTTTGGCTTCTAGAAACTCATAACTTTGTAAGCGTTAAGATATTTTTTGCATAAAAACACAGCGTCGTCGTATGAAAAAAAGGGAAGATATATTTTTGTCACAAATTAAACAAGGGATTTAAAAATTATTTTTAATTTGAAATATCTCAGCGGCGTACTATTTTTTTTTTCTATAAAGAATTCAGGCCATTACCAATATGCGCACCAATGGTGCGTATAAAATTATTAATTATATGTCAAAAAATACACCATAACTACCTCTTATAACCCACCAAATTTAATTTGCATATCTCAACCGGTTTTAGAGCAATAAATAAATCGTCAGCTTGTAATCACAATTTCAGCACCTCGTATCTCGGAAAAGAAGCATTTACGTACATATTATGTTTATCGAGCAAACTATCGAGCATTAAAGTTTGTCATCTTATTTAAAAACACCCTGTATAAGGGGCGGCATTTCAAAGACTTGCAGTATACAGATAAAATAACGCATAAATTAATTATTTCGTAAACAGGTGACTTTGAGGGAAAATCCTGAAACAAGTCGATTTTTATTTTTAAACTACTATTTTTTGGCATATATATCATACTAGTGACATCATCCATCTGGGTCTGATGACGTAATCGATGATTTTTTTTTAAATGAGAGTAGGTGTTATGTGATAGCTCAGTTAAAAGGGTATTCAATTGTCTATTCAATAACATAAACATTAACATAATTAGCTATACAGGGTGTTCAAAATATTATCTTTTAATTAAATTAATTGAGAAAAAAAAAGAATGTATGTTTTTTTTCTCTGATTCTGGCCTTGGTTTAGAACTAGAACCTTTAGCCACGTAATTGTATAGGTAGCTTATCACTAACTCAGGTGTAATGTGTAGTGTGTGTGTTAAGTAAGTGTCTTGTTACTTTGCAAAGTCGACGTCATTGTCTTTGCAAAGAGACGCTAATTGTACCCGAACGTCTGCGGTCCCTCCGGTGAGTACCGATCCCACAAGGACAGAAACTATTTTCATTTATTAATTTATAATAAATGAAAACATTTCTGACCCTGGTGGGATTCGAACTCACTACCATTCGGAACTTTCGATCCAAACGTTAGGCGCTCTTACCACTGAGCCACGGAGGGGGTTAAGAATGTATGTAATTTATTTAATTCAAAATACGTTTTACTGTTGTCAGGTAACAGGAAGAAAATTTTTTTTCTCTTATTCTGGCTTTGGTTTAGAACTAGAACCTTTAGCCACGTAATTGTATAACTTATCACTAAATCAGGGGAGTAATGTGTAGTGTGTGTGTTGAGTAAGTGTCTTGTTACTTTACAAAGTCGACGTCATTGTCTTTGCAAAGAGACGCTAATTTTGTATCCGAACATCTTCGGTCCCTCCGGTGAGTACCGATTCCACAAGGACAGAAAAGGAAGAAAAATGATTATTTATCAAATAAATACTGTTTTTCGCTTAAATTCAGTGTTAAAGCTCCCACCCACTAGCCTCTTAGCAGTTTAACCATTTCTTTTAAGCGAAAATCAATGTTAATTTTTCAAATAATTTTTTTTCTGTTTTCTGACAGCAGTAAAATGTATTTAGGATTAAATAAATTAAATACATTCATCTATTTGTATCAATTAATTTAATTTATAAAACATTTTTTTGGACACCAGGTACAAATAATTATATTAATGTTTATATTAGTGAATAGAGAATTGAATACCCTTTCAAATGAGCTATCACATGACCCCTATTCTCATTAAAAAAATCATCGATTAAGTCATCACACCCAGATGGATGACGTCACTACTACGATATATATGCCAAAAAATCATAATTTAAAAATAAAAATCTACCTGTTTCGGGATTTTTCCTTAAAATGGCAGGTTTACAAAATAATGAATTTATGCGTTATATTATGGACGCACTGTATTTAAAATATGTAGGGGAAAGGCGGACAAAATGGGGTACTTAAGGTTTAAATTGGGATTTAAAAAAAATCTGTAACTTTTAAGGTCTTAAAATAAGACAAATATCATTGTTATAGTAGTAATTATTTATAAATATAATTTAAATTTAAAAAAGTCAAAGTGTTTTTTATTATATGAAAAAAACAGAAACTAATGTAAATTGCCCCATTATGCCCGTCGTATAGGGTAAAATGGGGTACCAAATTGAAACCAAGAAAAGCCTATTGACAAAATTCGCATACAAGTACTACTTCATCATCCTCATCTTCTACACCTGCACATGAATTTTTAACCCATTTAAGGCAACTTGATCAGCTTATCTATCCTTCTGTGGAACTTGAATAAAAGTTTCCGCAGAACCAGTCAGTGTCACTATCTTCGCCTTCTGAATCTGACTCTACTTTTTTAGTTTTATTCAATTGCGATTTCTTACTCGTCTGTCATTTGGTTTGATCATCGGCTATCTTACTTGGTATAGTAAAAGGGTAAAGACTACCAATAGGTATGGTAAAAAGGGTACCCCATTTTACCCTACCTATTGGTACCCCATTTTGCCCAAAGAGCAGATTTTGAGATTATGACCTGTTTAAATTATTACAAGTTTTTATTTTTTAACATAATGACAAATAAATACTCTAGAACACATTCACTGTTAGTTGGAAGTAATGATATTTATAATTAATAAATTGTTTTAGTAATACTAACGAGGGATTATTTTTCGGCCGATTTTATAACTTGGTTAACTAAAAACGCACATGTACTCTTCACAACAATCATCTAACAGTTAATTATATCTGCTTTATGACAGAAGGCGTAAACAGCAGTCTATAATATAATTTCATTAACGTCGTATAGATGGAACGAGTGATATTGAAAAAAAAAGGGGGTACCCCGTTTTAGGCAGCTACCCCGTTTTGCCCGCCTTCCCCTACCGCACGGCTCTGGGTATAACAGAACAGAACAGGTATAAACAGAAGGGACGTGTCGTCAAAATATTCTCTGAAGTCATAATTTATATTCGTCATAACTTTGTGGGGATTATCCACAAACCAATTTTTATAAATATCCTGTAATACAAAAAAGTAGTTTTCGATATATGTATATAGATAATGTAAACTATTTTATATTAATTTTAGTTGACTTCCAACAATGTTGTTGGATTCCTCATCGAGTTTCTTATAATAAAACCTACAAAGGCGAAAAAGTCCAGGCCGATGGTCCAGCATGTTGAATATAATATTTTGATTTTCACAAGTAGAAATCTTTGTTTCTACGTAAAGCTGTACTGCCTCATATAGAATCCAAACGATTAGAGAAAATCTGAATAAACCACAAGTTAGTGCTAGGTTTGTTCTGCATTTGTGCCAAAGCGTGTAATTTGTTCTACATAAACAAAAAAGATATACAAGATATAATGTGGCGCTTCAAGTTAACGTAAAGCTGTACTGTCCCATATAGAATCCAAACGATTAGAGAAAATCTGAATAAACCACAAGTTAGTGCTGAGTTTGTTCTGCATTTTTGCCAAAGCGTGTAATTTGTTCTGCATAAGAAAAAAATATATTACAAGTTATAATGTGGTGCTCCAAGTTTACGTAAAGCTGTACTGCCCCAAATAGAATCCAAACGATTAGAGAAAATCTGAATAAACCACAAGTTAGTTCTGCATTTTTGCCAAAGGGTGTAATCTTTTCTGCATAAACAAAAAAGATATACAAGATATAATGTTGCGCTCCAATTTTACGTAAGGCTGTACCATATATAATCCCAAGAATATCCGTATCCATATATAATCCAAACCATTGAATAAAATCTGAATATACGTCATTCCACGAATATATGACTCTTTTGGATTATCGAGTCAACGAATATTTTAGTGTGCAACATAAGAAGTACGAAATTAAATGGCTCCAATAATTATTTCACTAAGCAACAATGTAATTTGCAATTTAGTTTCGCTCTTTATATTTTCCACAGTGAAGTATTCGTTGTTGAGATAATCCAAAACAGTCGTATATTCCTGGAATAGGGTATAAACCACCAAGTTAGTGGTAGATTTGTTCTGCATTTTTGGCAAAGCGTGTAATTTGTTGTGCGTACACAAAAAAGTTATTCAAGATATGTACAGTATAGGTCGCGTCATATTATAATGCACGTCGCGTTTTCGGCACGTAGAGTTTGCAGACCGTCAATCGGACTGCCCATTCACATTATCATACATAGAACGTTTACGTTGGTTTCAGTTTGGTGTGGTGCAGATGTGTTTATTGTCACAACACATGTTTACATGACAAATTGCCTCGAAAACTACTTTTTAAATTAGACCAGGCAGTATCGTCGCTCCGGCTAGCGAAATTATTCCGATTCGATATTTTTAAACAAACTTACTCAAAAAGAAGTCCTTATAACATATCCACAGGGTGCCGGGCGGTACCGTGGTCGAAAAATTGTTTAAACATTTTTTTTAAACAAATTCACAAAAATATTTTTTTTATTTCGAGCAATATTTTTTTAGATAAACTGGGTCATTCTGGGCAAAAAAGGTCTATTGTCATTTTTCTCTAAAATTGATTGTTGTCGAGTTACATGCGATTAAAAATTTAAAAAATGCGAAAAGGCCATTTTCAAGGCTTAATACCTCGATTAAAAGTATTATTATGAATTTCAATAAGTGACCAATCAAGTTTCAAACCCCTTCTTCAAGGTCCCAAAGAGATTTTTGTCATTATTTTACTACAAAGCTGTTATTTTTAGTTATTAACAATTAGCGCTATAGTCCAACTGTATCGTCGCCCCCGTTAGCGAAACTATTTCAATTAGATGTTTTTGCACAAACTTACTCAAAAAGAGTCCTTATAACAAACACATCCACAGGGTGCCGGGCGGTGCCGTTGTCAAAAAATTGTTTTAACAATTCTTATTAAACAAATTCACAAAAATAATTTTTTCATTACGAACGATTTTTTTTAGATAATTTGGGTTATTCTTAGCAAAAAACATATCTTGCAAAAATGCGGAAATGGCCATATAACTCGACAACAATCAATTTTAGAGAAAAATCACAAGAGACCTTTTTTGCCCAGAATAACTCAAATTATTATTAATTTGGGTTTAATTAAATTATTAATAAAAAATTATTTTTGTGAATTTGTTTAACAAAAATTGTTTAAACAATTTTTAGACCACGGCACCGCCCGGAACCCTGTTGATATGTTATAAGGACCTCTTTTTGAGCAAGTTTGTGCAAAAAAATCTAATTTCGCTAACGGGGGCGACGATACAGTTGGACTATAGCGGTAATTGTTAATAGTTAAAAATGACAGCTTTGTAATAAAATAATGACAAAAATCTCTTCAGGACCTTGAAGAAGTTGTTTGAAACTTGATTTGGTCACTTATTGAAATTCATAATAATAATTTTTAATCGAGTTATTAAGCCTTGATTTTTCGCAATTTTAGAGAAAAATGACAAGGAACCTTTTTTGCTCAGAATTACCCAAATTATCTAAAAAAAATATTGCTCGAATGAAAAAATATTTTTGTGAATTTGTTTAAAAAAGATTGTTTAAACAATTTTCGACCACGGCACCGCTTGGCACCCTGTGGATATGTTATAAGAACCTCTCTTTGAGTAAATTTGTGCAAAAAATCGAATCGGAATAATTTCGCTAGCGAGGGCGACGATACTGACCGGTCTAAATACTCGGTATCAAATTCAAAGAAATACCTACATAAACAACAAGGGGAAAACGACCCGTATCTGTCAACATCCGAAAAATATTGTTTTCGAATGAACCGAACGCAGACGTAACGTGTCTTATACGCTACGTTACGTGTTTTATACGCACAATATGAATGGTTCAATTTAAAAACCATTAAATTATATTTTTCGCAAACGAAACGCTACGTGACGAAAACGCGACGTGCATTATAATATGAGGCGACCTTATAGCGCTCTGCCACCTATTATAGGATCCGAAGGATTGGAGGAAATCTAAATATGTTGACCATAAGTTAGTGCTGGGTTTTTTTTTTGCATTTCTGCCAAAGCGTGAAATTTGCGCAAAAAAAAGTTACACAATATATTATGCGTTGCTTCAATTCTACCTAAAAATGTACTGCCCCATATAAAATCCAAAAAAAAATTTGAATAGACAACAACTAGTGCTAACTTTAATAATTTAATAAGTAATAATTATAAGAATTTACTTATGCAGAATTTAGCGATAAAGGGACCTCTGCCTCGTCAGGTAATAAGTAGGGAAAGGGCCGGCTTAAGAAATTTTATATTTCATTTGGTATTTACATACTTAACATTACATATTTATTTTAAATAAATATCTAGATAATTAACGGAACAATATAGAAACTGATGGAGTATTAGGATTAATCAATTATTATATTTATCTGTGTCGATTCTTTATATCCAAATTTTGAAAATTATTAGCAATTTTTGTTATGTTAAATAAATTGCAGGTGAAATAATAAAATAGTGATTAACTATTAAGATGGGAAATAAGCCACAATTAAATTGAAAAAAATAATTTTATTAACGTTTCGACGCCCAAATCGGGTGCCGTTGTCAAAATACAAAATACTACTAAATTAAACAAAAATGTTGTTGCTAAGTAAAAAATTCTTCTAATAATTTATTTAATCTGACTTATTAATATTGGCAATTCAGACATATTATTATACATTTTAAAGTAGAAGACTTTAAAATGATATTGCAAATATTTATGAGTTGCGTTCCTGGGACTTTACTGAAAGATAGTTCATTCGATTACATGAAATCAACCCCAACTCAAGAATATCCGTCACAAAAAGAATCATAGCATGTGATCTGTCTTTAAAAAGACAACCAAATGCAACGATGACAGTAAAATTCTCGCGTTAGAGATTCCATAGTAAATAACGAGAGAAAACAAGGAAAAAACCTCGTGATACTATCCCGACGTGGTAACTATTTGGTCTTACATTTAATTTACTTTCAAAAAATAATACCAAATTCTGACTTTAATATGTTTAAATTATAAATAATATTAATAGTACCTACATATATATACAATAAAATAAGTAATACTAAAATATAAAATATGTACTAACTCGATATGTTATTGACTTACTAATCGTGGTATTTTCTTTCTATTGACTTTCTCTTTCAGTATGGGTAACCACATCCTACTGCATTCTACCGAGGAATTTGCGACACAATTAGTTTCATTTAGCATAATTAGAGCCGCTTCTTTGATTTTTCTCTTTTTACTATCTGATTCTTTCAGGACTATACTTGAATCTCTCCAATGAACTATATGTTCATTGTCCCATGCGTGTTGACATATTTGAGATCTATCAAATTCTCTATTTTTAATATATTTATTTATTTATTTATTTATATATATTTACGAGCAAAGCTCATTACAATAAAACATTACAGAAGATATGAAGAACTAACAAAATATTACAAATATACGTAAAATACAATAAGATACAATAAACACTACGACAATAAAGCAAGTCAAAAAGTAAAAATAACAGGTAAAGATATATAATCACAAGTTTAAAATATTCAAGAACATAAAACTAGAGGGTGCAATCCTTTAGCGTTTTTAAAAATCGCGAACTATCCGCAAAGAAATCCACACAATTGGAGCAAGCATTTGCCTGTCTAGAAACCCTCGAGATGAAAGAATTTGCAGTGAAGTTAGTTCTGCTGATGGGAGTATGAAACGTAGATCTTGAACGTGTGATTCTGGAGGGAATATGTAAACCTACTTCCTCAAGGAGCTCAGGGCAGTCGTGAATTGAATTTATAATATTATACAACATGTACATGTCCTTCTTTTTCCGTCTGCTTGATAAGGTGTCAATGTTAAGTTCTAGTTCAAGATCCATATAATTCCAGTCTCTACGGTTTGTTTTGAATGCGACGAACCTAAGGAATAGGTGCTGGATCCTTTCAATCTTACAGTTGTATGTCTCATAGGCGGGTGACCAGACGCAAGATGCATATTCCACGATTGGCCTCACCATTGCACAGTACAACAGTTTAAACGATCTCAACTGCTTAAAGTCTTGGGAGCATCTTTTAATAAAACCTAACAGTTGAAGCGATTTTGAGATGATATTGCTTATATGAATATTGAAAGATAGTCCAGAGTCAAGTGTAACTCCAAGATCTTTTATGGATGTGACTGTTGTGATATTTATATCACCTATTTTGTAAGTGAAAGAGATAGGATTTTCCGAACGCGTGAATGAAATGTGAAAACATTTGCAGGAGTTGAGAACCATGTCATTGTTGCTGCACCATTCATTCAACCGATTCAAATCGGACTGAAGCCTTAAACAGTCGAGTGGATTCCTAATGTGGCAGTAAAACTTAACATCGTCAGCAAATAAAAGAAATTTCGCATATTGGAAACAGTCTTTTATATCGTTAATAAAAACATTAAACAACAAAGGTCCAAGATGAGATCCCTGCGGTACGCCCGAAGGGACAACTATTTCGTAGGAAAAATAGCTGTAGAGCTTGACGATTTGTTTTCTGTCCAGAAGATATTCCCTAACCCACAGCAGAAGTGAACCATGTATCCCTAATCGCTGCAATTTTTCTAATAGAATATTGTGATTAACTCTGTCGAAAGCCTTAGAGAAGTCGGTGTACAGGGCGTCCACCTGTAGTATTTCGTCCAAGGCGTTCAGTAAGAAGTTAGTATATGTCAGCAAATTGAGTTCAGTCGACTTATGGCGCCTGAAACCAAACTGCTGTTCCAATAGAACAATATAAGACTGATGTTCACTTATTCTAACGTTTAAGGGTCTTGATGTTTCACCTAAATAAAATTGTTCGCATTCGCAAGGTATTTTATAAATGCAATTCTTTGTTCTTTCTTGTTCATTGTTAGGTTTAGTTTTAGATAGTATAGATCTCAATGTGTTTGTTGTTTTGAATGTTATTGAAAAGTTGAATTTATTTCCTATAGTTTTAAGTTTCTCGGATAGTCCTTTTATATATGGTATTGATATTTTCCTCGTATTATTTCTTGTGAATGTTGTAGGATCCCGTTCTAAGTTGTTCTGTTCCATTCGATCCAATCTTGACAATTCCTTATTTATAAACGATAAAGGATAATCATTTTTTAATAAGTCAGATGTTAACAATTGTTTTTCTTCTTAAAATGAATTTTCGTTAGAACAAGTAATTTTGCTCTATCATATAAGGTTTTGATGATTCCCTTTTTAACGCTGATGTTGTGATTTGATTTGTAATTGAGATACCTGTTGGTGTGTGTTGGTTTTCTATACACTTGAGTCTCATATTATCCAGTATCCTTCTTTGAGACTAAAACATCGAGGAAAGGTATGGTGTTATTGTATTCCTTTTCCATTGAAAATTTTATTGTCTCTTCTTGATCATTTATAATATTCAGGAATGTATCCAACAATTCTGATCTATGAGGCTATATTGAAAGCACATCATCTACATATCTCCACCATACTGTGGGTTTTAAATTTTGTTTAGAAATGATATTAGTTTCGAAGTCCTCCATAAATATATTAGCCAATAATGGAGATAAAGAAGAGCCCATTGCTAGACCAAAATTTTGTTTATAGAAATCATTATTTAGTGGAAAATAGGTATTATTAGTACATAATGTCAATAACTCCATTCTAGCTGATACATTTAGTCTTGTCCGAGTTGTCAATGTATTATCATTCTCTAATTTCGTTTTGATTATGTTTAAAACGAAATTTGGATGTGGTTACCCATATTGAAAGAAGAAGTCAAAAGAAAGAAAATACCACGATTAGTGAGTCAATAACATATCGAGTTAGTACATATTTTATATTTTAGTATTACTTATTATATATCTATGTATTATTAATATTATATATAATTTAAACATATTAAAGTCAGAATCTGGTATTATTTTTTTGAAAGAAAATTAAATGTAAGACCAAATACTTACGACGCACGACGTCGGGATAGTATCACGAGGGTTTTCCTGGTTTTCCCTCGTGATTTACTATGGAATCTCTAACGCGAGAATTTTACTGTCATCGTTGCATTTGGTTGTCTCTTTAAAGACAAATCACATGCTATAATTTTTTTTTGTGACGGATATTCTTGAGTTGGGGTTAATTTCATGTAATCGAATGAACTATTTTTCAGTAAAGTCGTCCCAGAAACGCAACACATAAATATTGGCAATATAATTTTAAAGTCTTCTACTTTAAAATGTATAACAATATGTCTGAATTGCCAATATAAATGAGTCAGATTAAATAAATTATTAGAAGAATTTTTTACTTAGCAACAACATTTTTGTTTAATTAAGTATTTTGTATTTTGACAACGGCACCCGATTTGGGCGTCGAAACGTTAATAAAATTATTTTTTTCAACTTAATTGTGGCTTATTTCCCATCTAAATAATTAATCATAAAAATGCCACAAGGAAATAGCTTCAGAACAACAATAAAATAGTGAAGTGAAAAGGACATCGCACACATCTTATGGAAAATATAATGTCACTCAAATTCAATAAAATTTATACGAATATATTCGTTTAAAATTAACGGTCAAATCTTATGATTGCGCCAACTCTTAATTATGATTAATTACGGCGCAAATTGCAATTAAAGTTTATCGAAATCACATTTTTGAAGTCAGTAAAAGTGTCAGTTACAATCACTATTGCTCTGGGTTCTATTCAAAAGAGCTTAAGCCCCGCTGGGCCTAAGCGGTTAGTGAAACTAATCCGCTGATTTATGGAGTACCGACAATTATTTGGGTATTAAATATTTTTTCTCTCTCTAACTTATGTACGTACCCATTTGATGTAAGATTTATTTATATCAATTTCTGCTCTTATTATTGAAAATATAGAGTTGGCGCAATGATAAGATTTGACCGTTAATTTAAAACGAATCTATTCGTATAAATTTTATTGAATTTGAGTGACATTATATTTTCCATAAGATGTGTGCGATGTCCTTTAAATGAAGTAATCTATAGTCCGTGTCAAAATATTTTATAAAACGGTATATTAATCCTTTTACAAAGTTATTTGTATTTGAGTATTATCATTAAATTTCAAGAGTGGACAGTGGACATACTGAATAGCAGGTATATTAATTAAAAGTACAATAGATTAAAATGTATTAATTTCTACCTGGGCCGAAAACTTAATAACGCCATTCAAATACAAATGACTTCGTAATAAGCTTAAGATTAAGGTCTTATAAAATATTTTCTTACTACTATAGGTATTATTATAGTTTATACTCCATGTAATATAAGGGAATAAAGTGAATATTACAATAATTTTATAATCAAAAATACGACAATAACCAATTATTGACGGAAACGTAGTTTGTGACAAGAGTGTTCATTTTATTTCATAGAAAAATATTATACGGGGTGGTTTATTGTATTCGCCTCGGTCTCTGCACGGAAAACGACTTGATATTTTAAAAAAATTTCTTCATAGAAATATACTGGACCATTAACACTACAATCTAAAAATAATGTGAATTATGGAGGGTGCTCCAAAAGATAGTATATCAAAGTTATATTTTTTCTTATGGAACACCCTATATCAGGTAACATTTTTTAATTTCCCTTAAAAAATAAGCTGTACTTTTATAAGGGCATAAGAGGGTTCTCTATACCTACGTTCAGGGTGTTTTGATTTATTTCGATTTTTATAAAAATGTAACGTTTTAGAAAAAAGTATCAGTGACAAATTTTTTTCTTGGATCTTAATAATAGACTACTCAGCGTTTTAAATAGATATTTATTGTAGCAAAATTTTGTACAGGGTGGTCAAAATAATACATTGTTCTATTAACAATATTCAAGGTGTAATAACGTACTTATGTTAAATGAAACGTCCTGTATTTTATTAGTTTATCGTATGTAAAATTTACTTAGCTTCCAATCTTTGTTAAGGTTTCCTATACCTATCTTTGTACATGGTGGTCAAAATATTAGACTGTTCTATTAACAAATTGAACAACCTAGGGATTTATAGATATTTCGTATATCTCAAAATTTAAGACCTTTATGACATCTCGAATAAAGTTTTCTTCTTAAAATAAACCCAAAAATCACCCCCTTATATATTTTACTTTACTTTTGAAACGTTGTGTATATAAAGATTACCTTTTATTTTTTTATTTATTTATTATTTAGTTGTCGATCAACAACAGACCAGATCTTTGTGCTAAGGCAAATACTGGAAAAAACCAATGAATTCAATATCGACACATACCATATTTTCGTAGATTTCAATCGGCCTATGATATTTTCCTAAGAAATAAATTGTATGAAGTCATGGATAATGTCCACATCTTTGCTGGCGAGGTGTACTGGCGAGATGTGCTGGCGTGTTTAACATAGCTCTGGAAAAGGCGATCAGACATGCCCAAATAGACAACAGAGGAAATATTTTTAATAAGTCATCCCAAATTTTGGCATACGCAAATGACGTGGACCTAATTGCTCGCACAACACGCAAGCTAGAAGAAATGTATACCACCTTCTTAAATTCCTCAAAAAGTATGGGCCTGCAAGTAAACGAGGAGAAAACTAAGATGATGGCATCAACACCCAACAATAGAGCCAGAAACATCGGTCACCAATTCACGGTTGATAACTCTACTTTTAAGTGGTGGACAAATTCACATACTTAGGCTCCCTGATCTCAAAGGAGAACGTCATGACGGAAGAAATCAAGCGAAGGATAATCCTAGCAAACAAATGCTATTTTGGACTAAGTAGACATATTATGAAAAGCAAAAACTTACGACCAAAAAACAAAAATAACCATATACAAAACCCTTATACAACCATTGTTGACATATGGATCAGAGACATGGACCATCTCCAAGGCAGATGAAAACCTTATGCTTATATTTTAACGAAGGATCCTCAGAGGAATATTCGTTGGCATCTGTGAAAATGGCATTTGGGGGATGAGGTACAACTACGAGGTATACCACAGATATAAACAAAAATTTGGTGGTAAAGACGTAGTAGGTATCTCTTATAAGAATAGGAAAATTAAGATAAGCAGGACATCTAGCAAGATCACAGCAGAACAACCCTTCTAGAAGAGCCCTTATGTCACAATCTGTGGGAAGTAGAAATAGGGGTAGGCCAAAACTCAAATGGAACGATGGTGTATATGAGGATGGGAGAAAAATAGTCGCAGCAAACTGGCAACGGTTGGCAATGGGTAGGACTGACTGGCGTAATAGAGTTGGGAAGGTCGAGGCTCTTTCATACGGCTGTAGCACCATTGATGATGATGATGATTATTTATTATATTTATTACATTAGGTAGCTTTTATTTATTTTATTACCTTGTATCTAAAAATTTAAAACGTTTTAGACATACGTTCATATAAAATAAACCAAAGAATCCGCTTAAATAGTATACCTTACTTTTGAAACACCCTGTATATTGACTAACATCTGTTTAAGTGTATCTAAATTTGTGAGTTTTATTGCTAAAAAGTACGCTAAAGATGCGCCTGATCGATCTTTCCAAATTCAAATTGTTTCTCCTGTTTTTTGCGCACAATTTCCACAGCCGGTTCAGTCAATTTGACTAAATAAAAATAAAGGAAATAAAAAATGTAGTATGTCAAAGTGTGTAAATAATTTATTTCTTTAGCTGAGCGCTTTCGACATAAACGTCATCATCGGAGCTAATGCTGAAATAAAAAAAGAGGTCTTGTAAGAAAAAGAAGTACAAAACTCTTTTTTTACTTACGTCAAATAGTAAAAAAGTGCCACTACAGCATTGAGGTGTTATCATTTGCATCTTGTGAATATAAACATGAATTTTGGTTGGAAATGCTTTGTCCTCCGTACAACCCCAAACAGTAAAAACAGAAAAAAAACGGCCACATTACACGTTACACAAAACTTTTTTTTTCTTTTTTCATGGCATAGGTATCACCCATCCATTGTTGGCGTAGTAGAAACAGCTGAAATTACGTAAAATGGGAGCGCTACATTGTATGTTGAATAACTTTTTTGTTTATGGGAAACAACTAATTTCTGGCTTCCGCCGGGAGGTAGAACAAACCTAGCACTAAGTGGCTATCTGCTTGAATATTCCGGAAAGTTTTTGTTTTCGAGTGGGCCATACAAGTTTATGTCAAGTTAAAAAACCACATATTTTTTTCAATAATTCTTTTATTTTTTAGAACAAACTTCAAAATTACAGAACAAACTAGAACAAACCTAGCACTAACTGCTACAGTTGTGAAAAAATATATTGGGAACTGGGGCAATACAGGTTTACAGACATATTAGTATCTTAATTTTTGATAAGGTATCTTATAGCTTTAAAATCCAGACATGATTGAATTCGATTCAAAATGACAACTTTTGAAATTTGGCGCGGCCACGACAATTTTCGTTCCTTATTTGTATTACAACATCACTAGGTAGCTTATTAAAAACTAAGATTGTAATGTAAAACCAATTTTGCAAATACATTTAGTGCTCTGAAGATATTGGTTGGACATAGTGAAATTAAATAACATATTAATAATGTTTTATAATTCACAAAATTTATGACCTAACAACTTTTAAATTAGTAATATAAACGTTTACCATACTTTGAAAAAGTGTGATGCAGTTCCAGACTAAACGTCAGCCAATTACAATTTTTACTTATAAGCCCCAAAAACAACACCCATCATGAACTTTCCAGCCGTGAGAGCTTACATACTTTAAAAACATTACTATTGTCAGATATGTCCTCAAAATCACCAATAGTCAATAGGCACAACAGTTTGGGGACATGTCCTCAAACTAACCGTTTCCCAAAAAGAAAGTTTGAGGACGGTCCCCAAACTTGACTAATGTCCTCAAACTCACCATTAAGTAACCGATACTGTCCCCAAACTTTACGAGTTACTTACATATATATATATATATATATATATATATATATATATATATATATATATATATATATAAAGAATAATTTTGGGGAATGCAGTCAATGTGTTTTGGGCTGATTAGAAGTGAAACACTTTGAACTTTTGTCGAGCTTTCGGACAATTTATTTCCTTTATCAAGACAATCTAAAAATACAAATGTTTAAATTTAGATGAAAACTATAGTTAGTTATTAGTTATTTTGTAAACCACGAGCAGTAAGTTTTTATTTTTAGTTTTCATCTAAATTTAAACATTTGTATTTTTAGATTGTCTTGATAAAGGAAATAAATTGTCCGAAAGCTCGACAAAAGTTCAAAGTGTTTCACTTCTAATCAGCCCAAAACACATTGACTGCATTCCCCAAAATTATTCTTTTTGTATTATTAACAGTCACTACATATTAATAATTATATATATATATATATATATATATATATATATATATATATATATATATATATATATATATATATATATATTGTCTACCAGTTCTATTTGTTCATTTTGTATTTCAAGGTGTTTACTTGGTACTAAGTTCGTCATATATTTTGTTTTTGTTATATTCATTCTTAAGCCTATTTTATGACATGCCGTACCAAGTTCTTCCAACATTTTCTTTATTTGTCCCAAATCGTCTGCAATCAGGACTATATCGTCTGCGTAGCTTAGGTGGTGTAGCATCTCTCCGTCCACATTTATTCCTTTATCACCCCATTCGAGGGTTTTGATCGCTTTTTCTAGAGCCGATATGAAAAGTTTAGGTGACAACGTATCCCCTTGACGGATACCTCTTTGGATTTTTATTTGTTTGCTGTTAGCGTGTAGCTGTATCGAGCTTGTCACATTTTTATATATATATTACATATTAGCCTCGAATATCGGCTATCAATGCGGCTCTCGTTTAGTGCTTCTATAACACTGTCGAGTTCTACTGAGTCGAATGCTTTGTGGAAATCTACGAATGCTAAAACTAAGGGCTTGTTATATTCTATGGATTTTTCGATGAGTTGTTTTATTGTTTGGAGGTGATCGTTGGTTCCAAAGTTTGCTCTGAATCCAGCTTGTTCTCTACTTTGATACAGGTCTAATTTCTTGTCTAATCTTGTGGTGATTACTCTCGTGAAAAGTTTATAAATATGGTTTAACAGACTGATTGGTCGGTAATTTTCCAGATCAGTTTTTTCTCCTTTTTTGTGCAGAAGAATTGTTTTGGCTCTATTCCATTCAGATGGTATGGATTTCTTTGTCAAACATAGATTAAAGAGATCTTTTATTTTTCTCATTAGAGGTTCACCGCCATTCTTAACAGCCTCGATCACTATTCCATCGTCTCCTGGTGATTTATTGGATTTCATTTTATTCATCGCTTGTCTAATTTCACTGAGTGTTATTTCTGGCATGAGTTCAGAGCCTTGATTTAATACTGTTTTGCTTATTGCATCTTTTAGCTGTGTTTGGTTCATCCGTCTGCTTTTATAAAGTTCTCCATAGAAGTCTTCTACTATTGTTAAAAGCTCATCTCTATTTGTTGTTATTTCGCCCTTTTTGTTTTTTAATTTAATGATCTGACTTTTCCATTATTTAGTTTTCTTCGCAGACTTTTTAGGCCTTTATTATTTTCTATGGCTTGTTCGATTTTAAGTGTATTATACTTTCTTAAGTCTTTTCTTATTGCTTTCTTGACTTCTCTGTTTATCTCTCTCTCTTTTGCTCTCCATTTGGATCATTTCTTTCTGTAATAAGATTTCTTTGTTTCATTAAATTCCTGGTGTCAGTACTAAGTTTTTCTTCGTTCTTACTTCTTGGACAGTGTTTTCTCATGCTTTCTCCAATGGCTTGAGTAATATGTTGGTTTAGTGCATCTATGTTTTCATTGAGAGTTATGTCTGTGTTGTTTCTCAGTTTGGTTTCAATGCCAAAACTATAAATCACTATAAAAAGGATATAAATCTATTTTAATTCTAAAATATTAAAGTTTTAATCAAGTATTATATTGATTGCTTGGCAGACAGTAAAGTAATGCTGATTGAATAAACTATTCTTGGATCATGGTGATTTTACACCCAAAATGAATAATGACAATAAAAAATAACAAGACTGGATATGTGGGAACATTACAACATGAACAGGGTATGCCAGAAGATCATCCTGATATCAAACTCACACGCATACATGGGATATTATTTGATTGAGAAACTTTATAATTAAATTTCTATAGTATCGCCTATGTTAAAGAAACTGACATTCCGTTAATTTTATGCTTGTCCAATTTGGAGATTGCCAAAACTATAAATCACTATAAAAAGGATATAAATCTATTTTAATTCTAAAATATTCAAGTTTTAATCAAGTATTATATTGATTGCTTGGCAGACAGTAAAGTAATGCTGATTGAATAAACTATTCTTGGATCATGGTGATTTTACACCCAAAATGAATAATGACAATAAAAATAACTAGACTGAATATATGAATATTATAACATGAACAGCTTGAGAACATTAAACCAACTTGAAGACTTGGAATTTGCAGATGATATATGCCTTTTAACAGAAAAAAGACAACACATGCAGCGCAAAACTGAAAAGGTAGCAGATGCAGGGAGGATCTTAGTTGTGGACAAGAACTAATCAGGAACCTATATCTTAGACAATATGCAAAAGGAAAACAGAGTACAATGGAAAGATGATACGTCAATAATCATGAAATAAGTAGACACGAAAAAGATAAAAGTTAGCATAATATGCTAACTGGTAGTAATGAAGATTATTCAAATTTTTATTAAACATTTATATTCAAATATGAACAATTCTTCATAAATATTCAAAATAAAGGCCTTGAGCTATGATTATTAGAATCTATGGAAATTCTCTCTTCAATCCTGACCCCCAGAGGAAATTTAGTGGTCGATGTGATGTTGTGTATTGTCCGTCTCCAAAGATCTCTGCCTCTGGTCATTTCTTTTAACTCATGCATAGGTCTTTTGCACATTCCTGTAATTTGATCGATCCCTATTGTTTAGAATCTTCCTCGTGATCTTCGGCCTTCCACCTTTCCTTGTATAATGAGTCTTTCCATGTTTTCTGTCTTCTGTGTTTGCTCTAATAACATGTCCAAAGTATTTTAATTGTTGGAGATGGACTTTACTGGAGAGTCGTTGGCTAACTTTTAGCTCTCTTATAATTGAATTATTTGTCCTATGGTCGGTCCAAGGAATTGCATTCGTCCATATGGAACACTTTTTTATTATTAATTTTACGAAAAAAGTTATTCTTCATAAAAAGCTCTGTATGGTCTAAACTAAAACCTAAGATTCAACCATCAAATATCAAATTTTATGAATATTATACGAAATACGTCGAAAAATATGAATTTCGCTAAGAGTAAACTAGCTTTATTTTTCAGAATATTGAAAATTGTTATTATGAAAAGTTGTTTGTAACTAAGAACTATATTCTACTGTGTAATTACATCCTTCCAATTGAAAAAAAAAAATTGAAATTTTTTCTTAAATTGTGGATAACCAACATTATTTTCAGTTATTTCAATTATAATAACTCTGGTATTATTAATTTTACGAAAAAAAATAATTCTTCATAAAAAATTCTGCATGGACTAAAACCTAAAGTATATTATATTAAATTTTATTTGAGGTATGTCAAAAAATATGAATTTCGATCAAGAGTAAAGTACCTTTATGGTTCAGAATACTTCAATTAGAAGGATGTAATTACATATTGGAACATAGATTTTAATTCTAAACAACTTTTTATAATGACAATTTTCGATATTGTGAAAAATAAAGGTATTTTTATTTACTCTTGATAGTCCTGTCGCCAGGGGGGGTACAACGGCCTCCTTAATTCAGATGGACTTACCCAAGTTTTTTTTATATATTTTGACCCGTAGAATACGAATTTTTTAGGTAACAGTTGATTCGGATGTCGATAAGATTGTTATAGACAAAGAACTTGAGGAATTACATAACAGCGATTTCTCGCAAAACAAAACATCTTTTTGTATTTTTTGGGTCATTTTAAGCAAAAAATATTCCTACAAGTTTTTTCGTAGAATGCATAGTTTTCGAGATAACCGCGGTTGAACTTTCAAAAAATCGAAAAATTGCAATTTTTGAACCCGAATAACTTTTGATTAAAAAATAAAGTAGCAATTCTGCTAACCGCATTTGAAAGTTTAAGTCAAGTTATATCGGTTTTGATTATTTTCATTGCTAAAAATTAATTTTTTTATTGTTAAACTAATCTATAAACACATAGTGTTTCCCGTGACTAATACATGCGTTTTAACGCATGCTACGTAGAAAATGCCTCGCTTGCACTTGTAGCTACTCTACCTACTCGTTCGATTTTAAATGAGAAATCATAGAAAACATCACTCACATACTAGGTGTTTATAGCTTTGTTTAACAATAAAGTAATAAATTTTTAGCAATGCAAATAATCAAAACAGATATAATTTGACTTAAACTTTCAAATGCGGTAAGCAGAATTGCTACTTTATTTTTTAATCAAAAGTTATTCGGGTTCAGAAATTAGAATTTTTCGATTTCTTGAAAGTTCAACCGCGGTTATCTCGAAAACTATGCATTCTACTAAAAAACTTGTAGGAATATTTTTTGCTTAAAATGACCCAAAAAATTCAAAAAGATGTTTTGTTTTGCGAGAAATTGCTGTTATGTAATTCCTCAAGTTCTTTGTCTATAACAATCTTATCGACATCCGGATCAACTGTTACCCAAAAACTTCGTATTCTGCGGGTCAAAATATATAAAAAAAACTTGGGTAAGTCCATCTGAATTAAGGAGGCCGTTGTACCCCCCCTGGCGACAGGACTATGAGCGAAAATCATATTTTTTGACATAACTCGTATAAAATTGAAAAAGTTTGATATAAGATGGTTGTATTTTGGGTTTTAGAGATGCAGAACATTTTATAAAGAATATATTTTTTTCGTAAGATTAATAATAAAAGAGTTCTCATAATTGAAATAACTGAAAATAATGTTATGTTATCCATAATTTAAGAAAAAATTTCAAAAATTTGATGGTTGAATCTTAGGTTTTAGATTAGACTATGCAGAGCTTGTTATGAAGAATAACTTTGTTTCGTAAACTTAATAATAAAAAAGTTTTCCATATGGTTCCAACTTACAGGGATATATACTGTATATTGAATGATTGTGGAGATAGTATACATCCCTGTTTGACACCCCGTTCTGGATAAAATTCGTTTGAAAGTGTGTCAAGCACTTTAACTGATCCAATAGTGTGTTCGTGTAGTTCAGATATGGAAATTAATAAACTAAAAAATACAGATATAGTTCTGAATGACCAACTAAAGACAAACAGCTCCCCATTCCTCAACCTATTCAGTTAGAGACTTTAAAATGCAGACACATAGTAAAATAAAAAAACTTGAGAAAGGCACTCTGGCGAAACTGCTGTAGTGACATTAAATTAAAATAAATTTTGTGGAAGTTTTGAAAACAAAAGTTGTCATTGTTTTATTGTTAGAAGAATACTAAAAATTGAAAATAATGAAATGAGAAATATAAAAGAGCAAGAGAGTTAAGATGTATAAAAAACAGGTTTAAAGAAGAAGATAGATACACAATAGAAAAATATAAAATCATAAGGAAGTTTCATTATAATAATATTTAAATCAAAATATTCAAAAATATTGAATTTTATACATACCCCACATAAAGGTCTGATATTATGCCTCTCCTCGTCTGAACTGTCTTCAGACTCAAAGAAAGGGACAACCAATCTCCTTAGGGCTCTCTTTTTCTTTGGGGCTTTATTAGCAGTAAGTTGTCTCTTAATGGGAGGATTTTCCCTTTCGACATTCTTCCTCAAAATGTTACGGATAACTGAACGGCACAAAACTTGCAGAGAAAGGGGCTCCACTTCAACTGAAATTAGTAAAAACCGAGACTTATAATGTGTTCATTTCAACATTCCTATCTAATCTTATAAAGTTTAAGGCGCGAAGTCACGCGGTCTGTCTGGGACATTTGTCGATATGTAAACATTAAATGACATTTAATAAAAAATGTTCTTTTAGTTTTTTATATCTTTTTTATAACAGCTTCAGAATAACTGAACCGATTTAGCTAATTTCGATTTTGAAACATTTGTAGTAATCCAAGGAAAGTTTAAAATGTGAGAAAATGTGATGAAATTGTAAAGAAAATACTAAAAACAACAATGTTATTTTAATGTTTTATACATGTTGTTCTGAAGCTATTTTCTTGTGGCATTTTTGCAATTTAAACAATAGGAAATAAATTCAACATTTCAACAACATTCAAATCAACAAACACGTTGAGATCTATTCTATCTAAAACTAAACCTAACAGTGAACAAGAAAGAACAAAGAACAAAGAATTGTATTTATACAATACCTTGTGAATGCGAACAATTTTATTTAGGTGAAACATCAAGACCATTAAACGTTAGAATAAGTGAACATCAGTCTTATATTAAAAATAGAGAATTTGATAGATCTCAAATATGTCAACCCGCATGGGATAATAAACATAGAGTTCAGTGGAGAGATGTAAGTATAGTCCTGAAAGAAACAGATAGTAAAAAGAGAAAAATCAAAGAAGCGGCTTTAATTATGCTAAATGAAACCAATTGTGTCGCAAATTCCTTGGTAGAATGCAGTAGGATATGGTTACCCATACTAAAAGAGGAAGTCAATAGAAAGAAAATACCAGGATTAGTAAGTGAATAACATATCGAGTTAGTACATATTTTATATTTTAGTATTGTTTATATATCTATGTACTTATTATTAATATTATTTATAATTTAAAATAACATATGTACATATTAAGGTCAGAATTTGGTATTAGTTTTGAGAGTAAACTAAAGTAAGACCTAATACTTACGATGTCGGGATAGTATCACGAGGTTTTTTCCTGGTTTTCCCTCGTGATTTACTATGGAATCTCTAGCGCGAGAATTTTACTGTCACCATTGCATGTGGTTGTCTTTTTAAAGACAGATCACATGCTATGATTTTTTTGTGACGGATATTCTTGAGTTGGGGTTGATTTCATGTAATCGAATGAACTATCTTTCAATAAAGTCTTCCCAGGAATGCAACTCATAAATACTGGCAATATCATTTTAAAGTCTTCTACTTTAAAATGTATAATATATGTTTGAATTGCCGATATAAATGAGTCAGATTAAATAAATTATTAGAAGAATTTTTTTTACTAAGCAATAACATTTTGGTTTAATTCATTAATATTTTTTGTATTTTGACAAGGACACTCGATTTTGGGCGTCGAAACGTTAATAAAATCATTTTTTTAGTAAAATTGTGGCTTATTTCCCATCAAAACTAGTTAATATTTTATACAGTTATAACGTTTATAATAAACTCACTTTAGATTGATGTCACTAAAATTTGCAACTATCTTTGCACCTATTTATTTTTTACGTTGACCGCGAATGAGTTCGAATCCCTACCAGTGAGAACTTTTTTTATTTTTTTAATCCTTAACTTTTTTTATTATTTTAAATCTTATTCGCTCCGTGCATGACTGACGCGACATCTAGCGTAGTCGCCTGACATTTTTTGCGGCCACAATTTGACGTTAAACTTATGATACACATGACATATTTGACGTTAATATGTAATATTTATTTACCATTTTTGATAAAATTTGTTATACAAACAATAAGTATGTTCGCGGTGACAGTCAGGGACTAGTCCACGAGAAGTGGAGCATGCGCACTTTAAAATAATATAAATAATACCGTTGATAGATAAATATACAAGGTTTATTTACTATCATAATTAATATTATTAATCAATTATTAATTACAAAAATTTAATAAAAAAGAATGTGTGTGTACTTTGTACGCACGTAAGAAGTTATACTTCTATTATATGATTTAAACGAAATTAATATACTTTTTATTTATATTTTGTTTAAATATTAAACTAATTTATACTTACTACTTCTCAAACATTTTTATTAGAACAGTGCCAAAAATTAAAATAATAAAAGAATAAAACACACACAAACACATTAAACAAGCCACAAATGATTTCTGAAAATTAATTGTCGAAAATTTTTTAAACTAAATACGTATTTTCTGAAAATACAATTATATAATAAATATACTTACAATCATAAAATGTATTAAAAAAAACAAAAAAGAAAGTTTCTATTGGGACTCGAACCATCGCTGATAAGAGCGGTTGGTATTGGAATTCACTCGCCTTCTCCGCTTAGCCACGGTCATTATTTACGAAGATCGACTAACTAAACGGATTAAACTTGTGATATTTTGATATTTTGAAAATTGATCAAATTATTTTAATTTTGAATTGAAATGATTTAGAATTGAAAAAATACAACAAAACATAGAGCAAAAAACCAATATATTAGGTGAATATTGATAGAAATTTTGATGGTAATCAAATTATATAAATAAAAGTATTACATACTATATATTTTGGCAGATCAAATAGGTAGGTTTATACCCATCATACATTAACAATTATTACGTAAGTACCTGTTGCTTTTAAAAACTATTTAAAAGTCACTACAATATTATAAACTTTTTTGTTTCTGTCCTCACAACAATAAAACTAATATATTATACATTTGTTTACCTTTACCTCCAAACCACAGCTGCCATATCGGATAATTTTTGACATGTCATTTGAACATCCAATCAGAACAAAGTTATAATGCGCATGCGCCGGGCTGATAGGTTTTAACATAAAAAAATCACCCTCTATCGCCGGTAAAGAAGTATAACTTCAAAAATCCTCTGCGTAAAAGGTATATTTATTTTAAAAGCCCAAAAAAGGGCTACAATTACAAAACATAACGTTTTCGCTTTAAAGAGAGCATCATCAGTGTGCTGATGGATTTTAACCCATATATTTTTTGGTGGCTTAGCATGTAGAGCTTGCTTAGAACACTGATCGTGCTCTCTTTAGAGCGAAAACGTTCTGTTTTGTATTTGTAGCCCTTTTTTGGGGTTTCAAAATAAATATACCTTTTACGCAGAACATTTTTCTTCAATTTTTGTAATTAATGGTATACAGCCAGCTACAGGAAACTCTTCCTTGTGGATTTTAATTATTAATTATTAATATACTGGAATATTTATCAATAAACGATAATACATTAAATAAATATAATATGGAAACGTGCGCACGCGTTGTCGTGGACTAAAAGTCGCCGAGAGGGTCCGCGAACGAACGTAATGACACTGACATTAACAAAATTCGCCAAAATTGTCATATTTCGCCGCTACGAACGCTGGCATAGTTTCGTGTATTCCCACCATGGTCACGCACGGAGCGAATAAATGATAAAAAAATCAAAAAAATGAAAATAAAATAAGTAACCAGTGTATGTCTTCCACATTTTTACTTCATATTTAGCATGGCCTGTAATTTTTAAAGCGAATGCTTGTTATCTCTATCTCCAGCCTCCAGCCAAGATAATAATAAATAAACATGAAATTATGATGAATAAAATAGACTAAAATAAAATAGGTAATCTTTTATTCGTAACAAACCAGTAGTTTTTTTTAGAATATAATAATAATCAAAATTAAGTAATTAAACATCAATAAAAGATAATAATGATTATTTCATTTATAGGAGATTCTGACCAATAGAAAGCTACAGAAATCTAAATTAAGTTGATTATTTTTTAATGATTTTAACTTCCAATCGTATAGTAAGATATTTGATAACGTGTTTAATTCTGTCAAAATAGTCGCCATGTACCTACCATACCATTCATTGGACAGTTTAATATCCCTATACACCAACGATTTACCATGAATGTGATTTAATGCTTGAGAAATGTGAAATGTCATCTATCCAGCCCCACAAAAGGGATTCCTTAAACATACACACAACCAAACTTGTATGGAATCATCTCATATTTCTTATTATTTCCTGCGAATTTAAAAAAACGAACACACGAAGTCAAACAATATTTATTTTAAAGCAATTTAATAATCAATACGTAACAATTAAATAAAACAATAAAGTATTATTTAAAAAACAAATTGAAACTAAAATTGAAAAAACAACTTTTAGTTGTTTTAAAGTAAATAGAATAAAAAATTTCAATGTAAAACTAATAATGTTTACTTAAATTGTTTTTATTTTTTTTTTTTAATTTTTTTGGTAGTCAGTATTATCACCTCTAGTCCTATTAGTCCTGTCGCCAGGGGGGGTACAACGGCCTTCTTAATTCAGATGGACTTACCCAAGTTTTTTTTATGTATTTTGGCCCGTAGACCACGAATTTTTTGGGTAACAGTTGATCCGGATGTCGATAAGTTTGTTATAAACAAAGAAGTTGAGGAATTACATAACAGCGATTTCTCGCAAAACAAAACATTTTTTTGTATTTTTTGGGTCATTCTAACCAAAAAATGTTCCTACAAGTTTTTTCGTAGGATGCATAGTTTTCGAGATAAACGCGGTTGAACTTTCAAAAAATCGAAAAATTGCAATTTTTGAACCCGAATAACCTTTGAATAAAAAATAAAATAGCAATTCTGCTTACCGCCTTTAAACGTTTGAGTCAAATTATATCTGTTTTGAATATTCGCATTGCTAAAAATTTATTTTTTGATTGTTAAAAAAAGCTATAAACACATAGTGTTTCCCGTGCCTAATACATGCGTTTTAATGCATGCTACATAGAAATAGCCCCGCTTGCACTTTTACCTCTTCTACCTACTCGTTCGATTTTAAATGAGAAATCATTGAAAACATCACTCAAGCACTAGGTATTTATAGTTTTTTTTAACAATAAAATAATAAATTTTTAGCAATACAAATAATTAAAACCGATATAATTTGACTTGAACTTTCAAATGCGGTAAGCAGAATTGCTATTTTATTTTTTAATCAAAAGTTATTCGGGTTCAAAAATTGCAATTTTTCGATTTTTTGAAAGTTCAACCGCGTTGATCTCGAAAACTATGCATCCTACGAAAAAATTTGTAGGAACATTTTTTGGTTAGAATGGCCCAAAAAATACAAAAAACTGTTTTGTTTTGCGAGAAATCGCTGTTATGTGATTCCTCAACTTCTTGGTTTATAACAATATTATCGACATCCGGATCAACTGTTACCCAAAAAATTCGTGTTCTACAGGTCAAAATACATAAAAAAAACTTGGGTAAGTCCATCTGAATACAAGAGGCCGTTGTACCCCCCCTGGCGACAGGACTATATGCAAGCTTCAGTTTGCGTATGCACGCTCCTAATCAAATTTCAATATTTTTATAATTACGTATTTTTTATGGGAAATAAGCCACAATTTTACTAAAAAATGAATTTATTAACGTTTCGAAGCCCAAATCGGGTTTCGTTGTCAAAATACAAAATACTATTAAAATAAAACAAACATGTTGTTGCTAAGTAAAAAAATTCTTCTAATAATTTATTTAATCTGACTCATTTATATTGGCAATTCAGACGTATATTATACATTTTAAAGTAGAAGACTTTAAAATGATATCGCCAATATTTATGAGTTGCGTTCCTGGGACGACTTTATTTATTATTATTTATTTTATTATATTATTATATAATATATTATATCTTATTTCCCATAAAAAATACGTAATTATAAAAATGCCACAAGGAAATAGCTTCAGAACAACATTTCAATATTTTGTTGTGGTAGGTTACTCCATTCTTCAAGAGCAGCTTATACTAGCCGTGCGGTGTTTTGTGGATTATCCCGGCGAGCTCTGATTTTTCTTTTAAGCATATCCGACAAATACTTTATAGGGTTAAGCTAAGGTGAGCAAGCAGTCCACTCCAAACAAGGGACACCTTCTGCTTCAATGATGTCTCTACTCACTCTTGGTATGTGGAAGTCCATTATCATGCATGAAAATTAAATTTTCTCCTGTTGCATCTCTCGAGAGTCTAACTATAGGTTATCAACATACCTGTGAGCAGTTAAAGTCGATTGGATGAAAATTAAAGGAGTTTTTTTGCGGATCACAATTCCTCTCCAGGACATTATACTTCCCCTTGTATATTTGTGAACAGATCTGACAGTTTTCGTTCTTGCTTGTCTTCTTCGACCTCTAAGTACACGATTTCGTGGGTCATCTGATTTTGCACCAACCTTGACTTTTTCTGAAAATAACACATTTTGTCAATTCCCAATGTTCCAGTTTTGGTGGTGAACACCAATTTAGGCGATCAATCTTGTGCTGCCAGGATAACGCGGGAACTCATAACTGTCTCCTGCTATTTACTTCTTGGCACGAACTCTTCTTCTTATCGTTTCAACTGAAAAAGTTACAACTGTAGCTTCCAAAAGCTGCCTTTGGAGCTGCAGGTGAGAAAGGTGTTTTCCAGCCGATTGGACAAGTAAACGATCGTGGCGAGCCGTTATTACTTTTTGGGGACTTTCCCTTGCTTTATTTTTAAGCTTTCCTGATTCTTGTTACCTAGCATAGGTTTTGGACAGAACGCCCTGTGTTACGCATCTACAGCTATGTCCCTCTGAGAACATTACTTTCTCCACAAGACCAATATCTTTCCCCGTTGTAAGTTCTATAACTCTACATGAGGCATATTTTCGTTTTTAAACGCAAAAGTTAGTTTATTTATTTTCGTTCAATTTGCAACTCAAGCAAATAACCTGTACAGTACCGAGCTGTACTATCTGACTGTCTTATCGATTTGTTTATTTTCAATAATAACCTTTACTCTTCGCAACAATAACAAGTTTTTTCAAAAGAAATAAATATTGCTTTGAAATACATGGTGATGCCAAATACGTTTGGTTGTGTGTATATCTGCCGACAAAGTCAGCCAAACTGATTTGCGATATCTAATGAAAATTCGTACAAAGAAAAAGATTGAAAGGTCGCCAGAAAAAATTTGAGGAAGTTAGAGAAAATGGGAGGGGTCAGAAAAAAATAGAGGATAAAATCACTAGTAATTAATATTGATGAATTTACAAAAGATCAGACAAGAAGGATTCGTCTTTATAACAATAATGCATTATTGAAAACTATTTTTATAGGTTTCTGGAAAAAAAGTTTTTGGTTATAATAATATAATAATTATTAAAAATCATGAATAAAAATTAAGATAAAATTAGTTAAAAATATTAAAAATAAGAGCAGCATGAAAATACATACCCAATTATCATTTATCTATGAGAGAACATAGTATAGCAAGTAGAGCTAGCTCACTGATTGTACTCTGATTCTGATTGTGACTGATTGTACTATAAGCGGTTGGTATGTCAAGTATTTGTTGGGTATTTTTCGCATAACTACGTATATGTAAAAGTGCAACAGAGACGCACCATATAGTGCGGCACACCGCGGCGGCTTAAAAGTCAAGTGGACGCACATAATTAACAATTAAAAAAGAACGGTGTAAATTGAAATAAGCAACAATTACTCTTCAGATTAAAGATTTGCGGACAAAATTTCTTGCCGGAACATTGAAAAAATCGCGAAAAAGGCAAAAAAAATCAGCTTTTTCCGATTTTTTGCTCAAATCTCGAAAACTATTACCTTTTAGTAAATGGTCTGTTAACAGAAATTAAAGTACTTAAAATTATCTACAAATATCACTATTACTTTTTTTTCATACTAACCGTTCGGTCTAAAGTACAAGTTGAAAATTGCCAATTTTTAACGGTCTCGGCAAAACCCTCTTTTTACATTCCAAAACTTTATTTTTTTATTAGAATGCTGTCATTTGATAAATTTGTCCTAGTTTTCTGGACAAATAATAAATGTTAGTTCATAGGTATGGTATGTCTCTTGTGACAGCTTCCATGAGTCCATTCCGTCCTAAGAGGCCGGGAATGTCTGCTTTTCCCTGAGAGCCACAGAAGATCAGGCACAGATGGAGTCACAGTTTCAGTTGGTGTCAACATTTCCTTCAGATCTGTTATCTTGATTTCTGATAAACCTTGAGGTTTTGTCCTTTTAAAATGAATTAGTTGAACAGCTCCCTGAGTTCCATAAACCTCAGGGGCGGGTTTCTTTTTTATCCGAGGAATGGATTGCTTAGGAGCTACTGCATCTTTTGGTGCAATACAAGAAATGCCACAGATGACGTGAAAAGTGTGGTATTCGTCATTTGTATGTACGTTAAAATCAGCGTTATCGTACACCTGTTGTGTAAAGCACAAAGCACGGCAGGTCAATTTTCTGCGGATCGCCTGCGAATGCTGACACTTCCAGGCGAACAGCTTCTGTATAGGATGAACAAAACCCCAAAGAGGAAACTACAGATAACTACATTTTCTTGAGCCGTACTTTTTGTAGAGAAAACGACCAACCCTGCAAGGAATAGTTAGACCAACAATACGGGCCTTACTGCCGCTACAAGACTTTGAGCAAGCGCGTTGCTTATCTGGAAGTGTCAGCAATCGCAGGCGATCCGCAGAAAATTGACCAACCGTGCTTTACACAACAGGTGTACGAAAACGCTGTTTAACCCTTTCTATGTCAGACCTTAATTTGCATGTTGGTCCCTCAATCCCAAAGGTTTTTCATGCTTAGAGTCCCATTGCCTTATGTATACCTTGCATATAAATAAACAAATAAATGACCAAAACATGTTTTTAATGAGTTTTTTTAACCAACTTAAACGTTTTCTTTTCAAAAGTACTCATCAGAGAGTAAAACCAACTTGAAAAAATGTAACTAACTAAAAAAAAAATAATGTAATGTAAATTAACAATAAAAGTTTTCTTTTGTGCGGTACTCATCAAAACATCACACTACGCAAAGGCCGACTCCGCATCTTGCATACATTTATCTCGATTCGCTTCTTTTTTTTCTGCTCTTTTCTGTGGCTACAAACGCTTCACCTTCTAGCAGCTACCTATAAGCGTTGCCACCAGTGCTACAATATAGCATATATCTAAAATATGTGAACAAATATATTCGACAATGGGTCCGCATGGCCTGTCTTAGGTGCCAACATTTTGAGGCTTTGGGAACAATAATATAACATTTTCGGACATATTTCTACGGCATTGGGACACCAATGAGTCTAAAATTTTATAAGCAAAGCATATTTTCGGCTTTGGTAAATTGAGACCATTACACCTTGAACGTATATATACGGCGGCTGGGAATACAGACCCACTTTTTCAAAAATATATATATGCAGCGTTGGGACAGAAAGGGTTAACGTACATACAATCGACGGATACCACACTTTTTACGTCAAAGGCGGCATTTCTTGTATTGGCCCGAAACATGCAATAGCTCCTAACCAATCCATTCCTCGGCTAAAAACTAAACCCGCACCTGAGGTTTATGGAAGTCAGAGAGCTGTTCAACTAATACATTTTGAAAGGAGAAAACCTCAAGGTTTATCAGAGATTAAGATTCGAAGGGAATGTTCACACCAACTGAAACTGTGACTCCATCTGTACCTGATCTTCTGTGGCTCTAAGGGAAAAAGCAGAGACATTCTCGGTATGTTAGGAAGGAATGGATTCATTGAAGCTGTGAGAAGAGACATACCATATTCATATTATAAACTAACATTTATTATTTGTACAGAAAACTAGGAGAAATTTATCAAATGACAGCATTCTAATAAAAACTAAAGTTTTGCAATGTACAAAGTGGGTTTTGCCAAGACCGATAAAAATTGGCAATTTTCAACTTGCACTTTAGACCGAACGGTTCGTCTGAAAAAAAAAGTAAATAGTGATGTTTGTAGATAATTTTAAGTACTTTAATTTCTGTTAACAGACCATTTACTAAAAGGTAATAGTTTTCGAGATTTGAGCAAAAAAGCGAAAAAAGGTGAAATTTTTCAATTTTCTCGCGATTTTTTCAATCTTCCGGCAAGAAATTTTGTCCGCAAACCTCATATTCGAATTCAGCAGCCCGAAATCCATATATAATGAAATAAATCAGAACTACCCCAAAACTTTCCCACTAGGGAGCTCGTAGAGTACAAAATGACTGAATCATACGTTAAAAAAATGCATTTTCTCGGCTTTCCATTGAGCAATTTTCTTCATTCTTTTTTTGTTCCCAAGTAACTCGAGTAGAGCCATATAACTAATGCATTATTAAATGTTAAGCTTGCTTTTGTTTTGTTATAATAAATTATTTTATTGAATATAACAAAAGTTTTAATTTGTTTAAATAAAGATTGTTTAAATAATTATACAGCTTTCAAATGAGAATATTTGTGTTTTTAACGGTAAAAGGTACACTTGCAGTAAGTTTACCTAAAAAAAGTCTACAACTGGAAAAAATATGTAGTTTTCTTTTCTTATCAATAAATTAATCTATTATAACAAAAAAAAGCAAGTTTGACATTTAATAATGCGTTAGTTAGATGGCTCTACTCGAGATACTTGTAGTGTAGGAAACAAAGGTTGAACCTTGCAAAATGGACACAAGTCCGGTTTTATTTTTTTTCTGGTATATCATCATCATTCTCTTTGCCTTATCCCTATGCGGGGTCGGCTTCCCTAATTGCATTTCTCCACACAATTCTATCTTGGGCCATATCAATGTTAATCCCCTTTACCAACATGTCCTGCCTTATCGTCTCCCCCCAGCTCTTTGGTCTTCCTCTCCTACTCCTTCCAGGAATCTGCACTTCAGCTATTCTTCGTATTGGGTGGTTAACGTCTCGACGTTGAACATGACCAAACCATCTTAACCTATGCTCTCTCATTTTGGCATCAATTGGTGCCACACCTAGACTTCCCCTAATATACTCATTTCTAATTTTATCCTTCTTTGTCACTCCACTCATCCATCTAAGCATTCTCATTTCCGCCACATGCATTCGCTGTTCCTCTTTCTTTTTCACTGCCCAACATTCAGTTCCGTACATCATAGCTGGTCTTATGGCTGTTTTATAGAATTTTCCCTTCAGCTTCATTGGAATTTTTCTGTCACACAACACACCACTCGCTTCTTTCCACTTCATCCATCCAGCCCTAATTCTACTGCATGCATCTCCATCTATTTCTCCATTACTCTGTAATACCGATCCTAGGTACTTAAAACTATTGCTTTTTACAATCATTTCACCATCCAAAGATACCATTTTATTTGTAGTAGCTCCATCTTTAAATGAACATTCCAAATACTCTGTTTTTGTCCTACTAAGTTTTAAACCTTTTTCCTCCAGAGCTTGTCTCCACTGTTCCAGTTTTTGTTCTAAGTCTCTTTCACTATTTCCTACTAACACGACATCATCAGCATACATTAAGCACCATGGAATGTTCCCCTGTATTTTCGCTGTTATCTGGTCCAAAACTAATGAGAATAAATACGGACTAAGCACAGAACCTTGATGCAATCCTACTTTCACATGAAATTTATCAGTCTCTCCCACACCTGTCCAACACTAGTCGTTACTCCCTCATACATATCCCTCACAATCTTTACATATTCACCAGGGACTCCTTTCTTATTGAGTGCCCACCACAGAATCTCTCGAGGAACTCTATCATATGCTTTCTCAAGATCAATGAATACCATATGAGCGTTTGTTTCTTTACTCCTGTATTTTTCCATCAACTGCCTTATAATGAAAATTGCATCTGTTGTTGATCTACCCTGCATAAAGCCAAATTGATTCTCGGATATTTCGGTTTCTTCACGTATCCGTCTATCAATTACTCTTTCCCATATTTTCATGGTGTGGCTAAGCAGTTTTATAGCCCTGTAGTTTGTACATTGTTGTATCTCTCCCTTGTTTTTGTAAACAGGTACCAGTATACTGCTTCTCCATTCGTCTGGCATTTGTCCAACTTCCATAATTCTATTAAATAGACCTGCTAGCCACCTTGTTCCTGTCTCTCCCAATGCTCTCCATACTTCCCCAGGAATATCATCTGGTCCTACCGCTTTTCCTTTCTTTATTTTTTGAAGCGCTTGAGCCACTTCCTCGTTGGTTATTTTGGTGACCATTGCTGCTACTGTATCCGTTGACTCTACAGGCTGTCTGTCAAATTCTTCATTTAATAAGCTGTCAAAGTACTTTCTCCATCTCTTTTTGACATCCCTTTCGTGAACTAGTATTTTATTATTTTCATCTCGGATACATCTAATCTGATTAAAATCTTTTGCTTTCTTTGCTCTCTGTTTGGCTATTTTATATATCTTCGTTTCGCCTTCCCTGGTATCAAGTTGATCGTATAGGTTTGAATACGCTTCTGCTTTAGCTTTTGCTACTGCTACTTTCGCTTCCTTTTTGGCGACCATATAGTTTTGAAGATCTATGTCCGATCTGGTTTCTTGCCACTTTTTATATAATTTTCTCTTCTCTTTTATGTTTCCTTGTACTTCATTTGACCACCACCAAGTCTCTTTATCTTCAAACTTCTTTCCTGACGTTTTCCCAAGTATTTCAATAGCCGTCTCTCTAATAATATTGGCCATTTTTCTCCAAATTGTGTTAGGGCTTCCTTTCATGTTCCAACATATTTTTTCTACTATTCTTTCCCTGAATAGACCTTCCTTCTCATCTTTTAGCATCCACCACTTGATTTTTTGTGGTCCTCTCCGATATTTTTGTTTAGTTTCGCTTTTTACTTCGATGTCCAGAACAAGCAGCTTATGTTGTTGGCTTACTGTCTCACTAACTATTACCTTGCAGTCCTTGCATTCACGTATGTCTTCTTTCCTTATCATGAAGTAGTCTATTTGGGATTGATGTTGTCCACTTTTGTAGGTAATAAGTTGAGTTTCTCTCTTTTTAAAGAATGTGTTAACAATCGCCATATCCAATGCTGTTGCTAATTCTAGCATGTCATCTCCAGCTTCATTTCTAGTTCCAAAGCCTAATCCCCCATGTATTGTTTCATATCCTGTCTTGGCTTGGCCCACATGTGCATTGAAATCACCTCCTATTATAACTTTCTCCTCCGCTGGAATATCACTCAGTATGTCTCCCAATTGATCATAGAAAGCTCTTCTTTCATTCTCACCCAGACCTGTTTGAGGAGCATACACACACACAACATTCAATACCTCTTTATCAATTACAAATTTCACTGACATCATTCTATCACTCGTTCTTACAACATCTACTACGTTATCTTTCATTTCACTATCAGCAATTATACCAACTCCATTTCTAGTGTTACTACTCCCTACATACCACAATTTATATCCATCACCTAGTTCTTTCGCCCTTTGTCCTTTCCACCTAGTTTCTTGAATACAAGCAATTTGAACTCTTCTTCGTTTGAGCGCATCCACTAACTCCAGACTCTTACCTGTAAGACTACCAAGATTCCAAGACCCTATCCTGATTTTTCTAACCTGCAATGGTGTTCCCCCTGAGATAGTCCTCACCCGGAGATCCGAATGGAGGCTCATTTTACTTCCGGAACATTTTACCTCAGGAGATGCCATCATTTCAGTATAAGTTTTTATTTCGTTTGGAGAAGGTCTTTTCATTATTATGGCCTGAAAAGATTTTTGGATATTTGATGCCTGAATGCCTTTTCTATCAGCACCATACCCTGCCCTGTCCTGCACGTTTAGCCAATACACCACCAATGCAACCAAAGTGCAGTATTACCCCACACCCGCCTGCATTTTTCTGTATAGGCCAGGATCCCTACTGTAAGGACTGCCCTATAAGCCAATGTATTGTTGCCCGTATCCCGCCACTAGGAGGCACGTACTTCATTCGGGATACTACTTCATTCGGGATACTTTTCTGGTATATCAAGGGTTGCTTATTATAAGACTAACTTTTTCTGAAAAAATTTCGCCCCGGAACCACCCTTTTCGCCCCTTTAAATGGGGTAATTTGTGGTTTTTGCGGAACGTAGCCCTTCCTGTACCTTTTACAAAAAATTTCTTTTATAGAAATATGAAGAGGACTATATTTTCTACGATTTATTTCCCGACAGCATCTGTCTATCATCCACCGTTTAGCGGGGGGGGCGCCCCAAAGTTGACAAGTTTTTAAAAAAGATGTTTTAAAAAAATATATATTTTTCCCTAACTATAACGGAAATTAAGAAGAAATCCTGCGGCAATTATTTACAAATAATTGATTGATTTTTTGGTATAGGTTTCACTTAAGGGTAATTGCCCATTTTTTAATTACAGGGTGTTACATTTTAAAAAACCCCTTTTTATACCATCTGAACCGTTTATGCTAGAGTAAAAAAGCTTTCAGCGATTACCCATGTACCTGTGCTATTTACAAATTTGTATAATTCACCCCCATTTTTCCCCGAAACCGCCCCAAAAAAAGAAGAATTAATAAATAAAGTGATTTTCTTGGAATATTTCACACACAATGCCCTTTATTAATATGCTTTATATATCATTTTGTGCACGTTATTATTACCCATGCATGGACACCAAAAGCGATTTCCTAGTGCAACCCCTGTAGCCAAAAAAAATAAATAAAATGGGGGGTTGAAATTTTTTTTTGTTTTTTGCTTTTTGATCCATATGGGCATATGCTTTATCAATAATGCTTT
This sequence comes from Diabrotica virgifera virgifera, assembly GCF_917563875.1. Taxonomy (NCBI): domain Eukaryota; kingdom Metazoa; phylum Arthropoda; class Insecta; order Coleoptera; family Chrysomelidae; genus Diabrotica; species Diabrotica virgifera. The sequence goes on along the minus strand of NC_065449.1, from coordinate 183,013,458 downwards.
TTAAAAATATATATCGTTATTGCAACATCCCTGCGGAAACCACCCCTATCCTTGAAAATATACTGCAGAAACTACCCTATCCCTTGGCGAGCATGTTTTTACGATTTTCTCATTACCTATGCATTCTTTTTAAACAAAACTTATACAAGCTTAAAGACCACTATCTACTCTAAAAATTAGGTCCTATTCATTTTTTTCGTATAAGCAACCGTTACGGCACAGTGGCGCCGTTAACCTCATATATGCTTTGCCGGGGCTCCAGTTATTGTTTTTTTTGCGTCATCTGTTCGTTTTTTGATAAAGTACTTATGTAAAATAAAACAACACAGTGTAACCTAAAAATTATGACCTCTGCACATTTTACAATCTATGCCCCCAAAGTCACAGTGGTGGCCCAAAATCAATTTTTGCATATTTTCGCCACCTACACGCATTTTATTGCATTAGTGCTACCTTAATAGCACAATATCCACCCTTAAGTGGTCGCTAAGCAGTGGCGGGTCCAGGAAGGGGTGATAGGGGCCATCGCCCCCCCTCCTCTCAAACCAAGTGATAATATATTTAAAGATTATAAAAATATTCATTTATTTTTATATAAATTTAGCCAATTGGCACCCGCCTCTTAACGATACTGGATCCGCCACTGTCGCTAAAGCATAAAAAGTACGCCATCCTTATAAGGCCGCACCTACATTGGATCCGATTTTCTCCGATCAGATCAGATCCGACGTCGGCCGACGTCGGAATAGAAAATAAACCCATAGTATTAAATGGGGGTGCCTACATTGGATCCGTTTTTCTCCGATCCGATCAGATCAGATCAGATCCGACGTCGGCCGACGTCGGAATAAAAAATAAACCCATAGTATTAAATGGGAGTGCCTACATTGGATCCGTTTTTCTCCGATCCGATCAGATCAGATCAGATCCGATATCGGCCGACGTCGGGAGTAGCTTCTCCTATTCTCATCGAGAAGTGTTTGGTTTCATTCCGATTGGTTGCAAGTTGAGTTGCAATTTTAGTTGCAAGTTGGTTGCAAATTAGTTGCAAATTGGTTGCAAGTTAGTTGCAAAATGGTTGCAAACTGGTTGCAAACTGGTTGCAAACTGGTTGCAAACTGGTTGCAAACTGGTTGCAAACTGGTTGCAAACTGGTTGCAAACTGGTTTCAAACTGGTTTCAAACTGGTTGCAAGTTGGGGGTTGCAAGCTAACATGTTTAAATATATTAAATTCATCATCTCCTTAACACATCTTCATCGGAACTCATTGTCGGTGGTCGGTGGTCGGAAGATTACTGAACCAATGTAGGCACCCTCGCCGGAAAACCGGTCTGATCGGATCTGATCTGATCGGAGAAAGACGGATCCAATGTAGGCACCGCCTGTCGGATCGGATCGGATCTGATCTGATCTGATCGGAGAAAATCGGATCCAATGTAGGTGTGCACTAAAAATGATAATATAAGTATTTCTATAAAAATAAATAAATATTTTTATAATCTTTAAATATAATATCACTTGGTTTTAGAGGTGGCTGATCACTCCCATCACCCCTCCCTGGATCCGCCACTGCTTAGCGACCACTTAAGGGTAAATATTGTGCTATTAAGGTAGCATTAATGCAATAAAATGCGTGTAGGTGGCGAAAATATGCAAAAATTGATTTAGGGCCACCACTGTGGCTTTGGGGGGCAAAGATTGTAAAATGTGCATAGGTCATGATTTTTAGGTTACACTGTGTTGTTTTATTTTACATAAGTACTTTATCAATAAAACGAACAGATGACGAAAAAAAAACACAAAAACTGGAGCCCGCCAAAGCATATATGAGGTTTACGGCGCCACTGTGCCGTAACGGTTGCTGATACGAAAAAAATGAATAAGACCTAATTTTTAGAGTAAATAGTGGTCTTTAACCTTGTATAAGTTTGGTTTAAATAGAATGCATAGGTAATGAGAAAATCGTAAAAACATGTTTGCCAAGAGATAGGGGTAGTTTCTGCAGTATATTTTCAAGGTTTCCGTGGTTTCCGCAGGGATGTTGCAATAACCATATATATTTTTGAAAAGCACTGTTGATGAAGCATATGCCCATATGGATCAGAAAGCAAAAAACAAAAAAAAAAATTTCAACCCCCCATTTTATTTATTTTTTTTTTTGGCTACAGGGGTTGCACTAGGAAATCGCTTTTGGTGTCCATGCATGAGTAATAATAACGTGCACAAAATGATATATGAAGCATATTAATAAAGGGCATTAAGTAAGAAGGATTCCAAGAAAATCACTTTATTTATTAATTCTTCTTTTTTTTGGGGTGGTTCCGGGGAAAAAATGGGGGTGTATTATACAAATTTGTAAATAGCACCAGTACATGGGTAATCGCTGAAAGTTTTTTTACTCTAGCATAAACGGTTCAGATGGTATAAAAAGGGGTTGTTTAAAAATGTAACACCCTGTAATTAAAAATAGGGCAATTACCCTTAAGTGAAATCCATACCAAAAAATCAGTCACTTATTTGTGAATAATTGCCGTAGGACTTCTTCTTAATTTTCGTTACAGTTAAGATAAAATATATTTTTTTAAAAAACATCGTTTTTAAAAACTTGTCAACTTTGGGGCGCCACCCCCGCTAAACGATGGATGATAGCCATATGCTGTCGGGAAATAAATCGTAGAAAATATAGTCCTCTTTATATTTCTATAAAAAAATTTTTTTGTTAAAGCTACAGGAAGGGCTACGTTCCGCAAAAACCACAAATTACACCCTTTAAAGGGGTGAAAAGGGGGGTTCCGGGGCGAAATTTTTTCAGAAAAAGTTAGTCTTATAATAAGCACCCGTTAATATACCAGAAAAAAAATAAAACCGAACTTGTGTCCATTTTGCAAGGTTCAACCTCTGTTTCCTACACTATTGGGAACAAAAAAAGAATGAAGAAAATTGCTCCATGGGAAGCCGAAAAAATGCATTTTTTTAACGTATACCGATTTTGAACTTTGAGATTACATTTTCTCCAACCTAATTTTTGATTGGAATTTTGCTATTTTTGGCAATTTTCACTAGTATTATCGATAGTTGTTATTATAATAATATATATTTTAAGTATTTAAGATATGAAAATTAGTGCGGAGAAAGAGGACAAAAATGAAAAGGTGATGGTTCGAAAATTATGATCCTATTGTTTATATCTTTGCCGTAAATGCCGGTCAACTTTGACTGGTTGTATCTCAGGAACCACTTATCACAATAAAGGTTTTTTCTTTTATAAGAAGCGTCCTGCCGCTTTTTTTCCAATACCGTTTTCATGATTTAATTTAATTTAATATTTTCCGAGATATTCTAATTGTTTATAAGCCAAAAAATTGTTTATAAGTTTAAAATATTTCAATTTCAATTCTATAAAGTACATTAGATAGGTACAGTGCCTTTATATACAAAAATCATAGTTATTCTTATGTATCATAATTATTGGGGTTATAATAGCGACCGTAAATTTTTAATTAATAATTCAATGGTTGCTAAACTCTTCATTCAATTTCCATCGGTTTCTGGAATTATCTATACGAAAAGAGCTTTTATATTACCAAGTTATTTACTTATTGATAAAAAATTACTTATCTAAAATTTTAATTGAAAATTAAAGATTTTGTTGGAAAAACCCGCATTTTCCGGGGAAAATTTTCGTGTTTTTGGTGTTAAGTTAAAATCTTTGGAGTTATAGAGCAAAAATTGAAAAAACACGATTTTCGTGCGCCATTTTGTTTATAAAAAAAGTAGCACACTATCTGCGAACTTTACATACCTATATTATTAATATATAGAATTATACGATTCGATTCCAGCAATAAAATTGCTGGTAAATAACTTTTCCTTGTATTTTGCTAATTAGCCCAGAGTAATACGGGAGCGGCCCCACGATCTGGACTAATTATTGATGATGGGTATTTACTGCATAAAGTTTGTATGGAATACTAATGAGACTTTCAATGAAATAAGTGCAAAATTATTCAATATCTGACACGCAATTACACTAATTACACAGTGGTTTTTGTTGCCTACCCGGATAGCTTTGAAAACATGTCCACAAAAAATGCTGAAAGATTATGCGCTAAACGAGTTAGCCACTCAATATGAGTAAAAGAAGGCTCGAAACCATTGTCAAAACGAGACAATTTTTTATAAATGGAAGTAATAAAAAAAATACCAGATTGATTGATTGACAATTTTAAAAAATATCGACGCCGCCTACGAAAAGTACAACTCCGAAAAATGCCGTTAAGAGTATAACTTTCAATGAACGCCGCGAAAAATATTATTTTCGATTATATGATCGTGAAAATTATAATCCCTAATAAAGTTGTTCTGAAGCTATTTCCTTGTGGCGTTTTTATAATTACGTATTTTTTATGGGAAATAAGCCACAATTTTACTAAAAAATGAAACGTTAATAAATTCATTTTTTAGTAAAATTGTGGCTTATTTCCCATAAAAAATCCCTAATAAAGTGTTAGCGAACAAAATTATTTTTTGAGGAGTATCAGCAAAAAAACATCATTTCTGTTTGTGGGTCCACGAAAATTATAATTACTAAAAAGTTCTCATTGAAAATAATTATTCTTCGATCAATATCATTGAAAAAAATTATTTCTAATTCTGTATTCATGAAGATTATAACTCCTAATAATGCGCGGTGAAAAGTATGATCCTGAATGAATGAGAGCGAAAAATATTTTTTCTGTTCTATACTTTCGAAGATCATAACTTCTAATACGGTGCGGTGATAAGAAAAAGTTCACAATAATTACTTTTTTCTACAACCGTGTTAAAAATGTAATTTTTAGCACTCCATACGAGCGTTAAAAATGCTACTTTAAGGCACTAGTGCTTTAAAAAAAATTTAAGGCACTGCAGTTCGTATTGACCGTATAGACAATTTTGATGTAATGTCAAAAAATATAAAAATGGAATGTCAGTCAAGTTCAAGTAAAAGTTTTTGTAGATATTGTCCTGCAATTACGTATGTAGAAAAAATATTGTATGATATGCGTGTTAAAAAGTACATTTTTAAGGCACTCATGTGAATTGCAGAACTCGCTATCGCTCATTCTGCAAACTTTCACATGCGTGCCTTAAACGTGTACTTTTAACACTTATATCATAAATAACTATTAAAAAGAATTATTTCTGATTATGTTTCCACGAAAATTAATATTACTAAAAATTTCTCGGCCAAAATAATTACTCTTCGATGAATGACAGCAAAAAAAATCATTTCTATTTCTATGTTTGCTAAGATTATGAATTCTAATAATAGTCCAGGGTAATAAGGTTTTTTTCATGACACTTGAACAGCCAGGGTACTGAAGCATTTTTTCGACAGGTAATACCTATTCGCGGTGTGAAAGTCCTCGGAAGGGATACGCGAAACGATCGTGCGCGAATAGCGGAGAAATATTGCAACTTTCTTAAATAATTCATATTGTCAATTGAAATTGTTAAATTGACATACATTTCATACCTATTGTCATTTAAGAAGAAAAATTATATATTGCTTCACAATATTGATATGATATGCAATTATTATATAAAGGTAAATTTAATTAATTGTATTTTGCTTGCAGTTTGCAGTACTGCATTTTAATAACTAATTTTATTTACTACATACAATTGTTTACGTTTTAATAACATAACCTAAATCTTATTTTTTCTTATTATTTTTTTTGGACTATGGCCTTGACAATTATCCAGTAACCAGGACCATATGATTGGCCAATATAATTAAAAGTGCGAATAAAAGTGCAGAGCGAAGAAACCAGGTGTCGCTTTTCCGAACTTGCACGGTCCCAATAAGAGCAAATTGTAACTATATATATAGCGTAGGATCTGGCGGCCATTTTTATTTATAAACAATTAAGTGTCAAAAAATGACATTTTTCACTTTTTTTTCAAATCAATGGAAAACAGGGAAACTTATGGTTTTTTTAGTACAAATATCTTCGAGATTATGGAAAAAGCTTTAAAATGACGTATTACAATGTTAGATATACTCATTTATTGTTAATATAATTGCGAAAAAAGGTCGGAATTGCAAAAAAAAATATTTTCGCAATAACTATTGTAAAAATTAGTGCAAAGCTCTGAAATTTTTGTCAAATAAAGGTTCTTTGGTGCTTAATATGTGATAAAAATTTCAATGCGATTCATTCACTTGTTTAAATTTTATTCAAATTGTTTATCCCAGAGAGCATTTTTTTTGCAATAACATAAGTCAGAAAAAAATGACATTAGAACCATTCCACAGGTGTCAAATAAAAGAGCATGAGCTATATTTTCAACTTGGTTTAAAAAAAGTGAATAAAAAATGCATTTATTAGTAATAAATAAATATGCAAAAGTATCGTAAATGTTTCCCTATAAATTTTTTATTTTGTTATATAAGAAATTATATATATTTATTACAATTTTTTATCAATTATGATATAAATTACTCGTAAGTTGTACACTTAAAACAGGGTAAAAAAGTTAATTTTTTTGGAAAAAGTTATTCAAAAAGTTTACAAAGAAAAATTGACGATACTTTTGCATAATTATTTATTACTAATAAATGCATTTTTTATTTACTTTTTTAAACCATGTTGAAAAGTAGCTCATGCTCTTTCTTTTGACACATGTGGAATGGTTCTAACGTCATTTTCTTCTGACTTATATCTCTGGGATAAACAATTTGAATAAAATTTAAACAATTGAATGAATCGCTTTAAAATTTTTATCACATATTAAGCACCAAAGAACCCTCATTTGACAAAAATTTCAAAGCTGTACACTAATTTTTACAACAGTTAATTATTGCGAAAATATTTTTTTTTGCAATTCTGACCTTTTTTCGCAATTATATTAACAATTAATGAGTATATCAAACTTTGCAATACGCCATTTTAAAGCTCGTTCCATAATCTCGAACATATTTGTACTAAAAAAATCATAAGTTTCACTGCTTTCCGTTGATTTGAAAAAAAAAGGGGGAAATGCCATTTTTCGACAGCTAATTGTTTATAAATAAAAATGGCCGCCAGATCCTACGCAGGAAATAGTTACAATGTGTTCCTATAGGTATTACCTGTCGAAAAAATGCTTCAGTACTCTGGCTGCTGAAGTGTCACGAACAGGGTATATTTTTGTCTTATTACCCTGGCCTATAATGCGCGGCGAAAAGAATAATCCTAAATAAGCGACGGCAAATTTTATTTTCGTAGCTATTCTACTGGAAAATAATTTTTGTTTAATGTAAATCTTCGAGGAGTTATTTTTTCCGCAAGAACAGAATCGTAAATAATTATATTCGTCGTCATCTAATGGTAAAAATAAAATAAACTTTAAACATCGTCGTCATCTATTAAGAACTAGATGTTTTCGTTATAAATATTTTGGGAGTTATGATCTTCGTGGATGTACAGATAAAAATAATTATTTTTTGTTGTTCCTGGTATAAAAATAATTCTTTTCGTCACAAATATTTTTAAATTTACACTCTTCTTGGGCACGTAAATAGCAACATTTTTTTTTGCCGATACCTGTAGAGAAGTAATTGTTTTCCCCACAACCTTTTGAAAAATATAGTATTCGCCGGTACATTAACAAAGATTTTTTTTTCTGGTCACTCATTGAAAAATGATTCCTTCGCTGTAAATCTTCCAGGAATTATTTTTTTCGCGAGAACAGAAGGGAAAAATAATTTTCATCGGCATCTATTAAGTAAGAACTAAATCTTTTCGTTATAAATATTTTGGGAGTTATAATCTTCGCGGACATGCATATAAAAAAAAGAATGTGTATGTACTTTGTACGCAAGTAAGAAGTTATACTTCTAAATATGATTTCAATGAAATAAATATACTTTCGGACAGTTTATTTGTATTTTATTTAAAGATTAAATTAATTTTTACTTACTATGTACTTTCCAAAAATTTTTATTAAAACAATACCAAAAATTAAAAAAAGATTAGAAAACACCAGGATTTGAACCGGGGACCTCTTGATCTCTAGCCCAACGCTCTACCACTGAGCTATACCCTTTTGTTTATACGGGCTGCAAGATTTCTCAGACATAGTGACAAACATACGAAGTGAATTATAAAATACTTTAAATATCACTTATTATCTTATTCCCGAGGTAGACAAGTCCAAATACTTACACAAAAATTATAATAATAGTTATTTATGATATAAATGTTAAAAGCACAATTTTAAGGCACGTATGTGAAAGATTCATTTCGCTCGTTTTGCAATTCGCATGAGTGCCTTAAAAATGTACTTTGTAACACCTATATCATACAATATTTTTTCTACAGACGTCTTATATATCAACAATTATAATTTATTCATTCTCAATTACAGGACAATACCTACAAAAACTTTTACTTGAACTTGACTGACATTCCATTTTTATATTTTTCTTGACATTACATCAACACTGCCTATACTGTCAATACGTAAATCATAACAACTATAAAATAAGATCTACTTTTATTTTTGTATATTCTAACAAATTTTAATAGTTTTTTTCCACAAACGTGTTAAAAATGCAATAATACAGTTTAAATTAAATTTAAAAAACCTTTTAAACCACCTTTTTCAAATTGCGCAAGTTGTATTATTAATATTAATGTTAATAAATGAAATATAAATATTTTGACGTTTCACAATTTGACAATTCACTTTTAACTGTAGTGCCTTAAAATTTTTAAAGCACTGGACTTTTTTCCACACCTTTTCTGGACTGATACATACATAAATTAAATCATTTAGTAACGAACTCCATACTGTCTGTGTGCGCATGCGCGCAGATTAATAAAATTTCACCCTCAATCGCTCCTAAAGAAGTATAACTTCAAAAATTGTATCGCCAACACTTATCAAAGAGTTATTATTTTCACTGAAAATGTATTAGGAATCACATTAATCATAGGTACCAGCGATATAGTCCATATTTTATCGCCTCTACTTTTAATATCTACTCCGAATTGATCTTCAAAGAAGCATTTGCTGATGATAGTGATGATGCAGCCATTAAAATTAATGGAATTTGCGCAGATATACGCAGATCACACGGTACTGATTGCTTAAAATAAAAAAGAGTTGCAACGATTTTACGACTTATAAACATTGTAATTAATATGGGCTAAAACTTAATATTCCTAATACAAAACTTATGGTGGTCAGCAAAATACGAGTCTACAATATCACCTATTTTAGCAGAGAAATTACATCCTAGCTTAGAAAGCTCACAGAGTGGCATCAAGAAACATCCTCTAATCTGTTTGAAGCTGCTGTAAACAATATTGCCAATGATTGCTAACATTCGATAATCATACAGGATACTGAAAGAAGAATTCCTTACTAAATTATACAGGGTGTTTGGTAAAGAATGGCCATAGCTAAATCTTAGATTCCTGATGTTAAAATAGGTCGATTTAAGCTAACTTACCTTAGTACAAAAGTTGATAATAACCGAAATACAGGGTGTCAAGTCAAAATTAAACTTGTATTTTATTTATTTTTGAATATTTCCTGACAGACATGGGACAACAATACGAAATTTGGTAAGTGGTGCTGGTATTGTACAATCTACTAAATTATGTTAAACAAACGTTTCTGGCTACTACCAGAGGCGTACGACGGGGGAACGTGGATGGTTGACCGTTCCCAAATTCTACGCCACTGACGGAATTGCTATTTTAGTGCAATTTTTTTAGTCTCCAATACTTTCTATGTAGAAAATATACTCTTCATTCGTAACGATTAAGCCATTAGTTTTCGAGATATTTAAAGCTAAAAACGAAAGAGCATAATACATTAATCAAAATAAGTGTGCCGTTTCATTTTTAACTTCAAATATCTAGAAAACTAATGACTTTATCGTTACGAATGAAGAGTATATTATTTGCATAGAAAGTATTGGAGAATCTAAAAATTATGCTAAAATAGCAGTTTCATCAGTGGCGTAGAATTTGGGAAGGGTCGACCATTCACTTAAAAAGGCACACTTATTTTGATTAATGTATTATGCTCCTTCGTTTTTAGCTTCAAATATCTCGAAAACTAATGGCTTCATCGTTACGAATGACGAGTATGTTATTTACATAGAAAGTATTGGAGAATCAAAAAATTGCACTAAAATAAAAATTCCGCCAGTGACGTAGAATTTGGGAAGGGTCAACCATTCACGTACCCCTGTCATACGCATCTGGTAGTAGCCAGAAAGGTTTGTTTAACATAATTTAGTAGGGTGTACAGTACCAGCACCACTTACCACATTTCGTGTTGTTGTCCCATGCCTGTCAGGAAATATTCAAAAATAAATAAAATAAAAGTTTAACTTTGACACCCTGTATTTCGGTTATTATGAACTTTTGTACTAAGGTAAGTTAGCTTAAATCGACCTATTTTAACCTCAAGAATCTAAGGTTAAGCTATGGCCCATTCTTTACCACACACCCTGTATAGTCGATAGGCTAATAGGTGGAACAAGCACTGAAAGCTGAAAATAAATCAAAAACGTAGAAAAGAAAAAGGTAAACACATCAGCCACATCGACAAGTATAACTTTGAAAATTTACTAACAGAAACCAGAGCCATATTTATTCGCTCCGTGCATGACTGGCGCGACATCTAGCGTAGTCGCCTGGCATTTTTGGCGACCACAATTTGACGTTAAACATATGATACACATAATATGACATATTTGACGTTCACATGTAATATTTATTTACCATTTTTGATCAAATTTGATATGTAAACAATAAGCGTGATGTTATGTAAACAATATAAATAGTACCCTTGATTGATAAATATTATTATTATCATTAAATAAATAAAATATGAAATTAGAGTGCGCATGCGTTGTCGTGGACTGAAAGTCACCGACAGGCCGCGAACGAACATAATGACACTGACATTGACATTACAAAAATTCGCCAAAGTTGTCATATTTCGCCGCTACAGACGCTGGCATAGTTTCGTGTATCCCCACCATGATCACGCACGGAGCGAATAGACATTGAAAACAGAGTCACTTAAATAGAAGTGACATCTCTGATTAGGAATCCGAAATAAAAAAATGTAAGAGTTTGACAAACGGAAAAAACTATAGGTCTGGCGAAATACCATTTGTGTTATTAAAATACAGAAGTCCAGTACTTTTCCAGTTAGAGACTTGGTTATTCCAGAATTCTACCAATAGTGCGAAAACCCTTACAAAATGTAAAACTTCTCATATTTCAACAATACATACAGAGGGTAGCAAAGAAAACTTAAAAAAGATTAGGGATCGAAAGCTCACTGATTCGGGTGTATGGAACAGGGTATGTAGCAATTTATCTGAAACCCTGATAGAAAAACTTATGCTTCAGGACATTTGGGGTAATATGATACCCCAATGAAATACTTCAAGATTATTTCTTTATTATTATAGTATCTCTTGAGTCTTGTATTATTTCTGTATTATTGTATCCTGTTTCTTTATTAATAAAAAACATTTGATTTTTAAAACGTTTTTATATACTTGGCTTGGTCAGTGTCACGGACTCCGCAAATTTTGTAATCCATTTTACAAATAGTTCTAGGCTACATAGGTACCTGAAATTTTCAGCTTTGAACTAGCTAACAATGCAATATTTAACTGCTACTATACAGGGTGATTGATTAGTAGGGTAAAGCTCCGTAGATCCGTTATAGTAATGGATAGCGATAGAAGTTAATAACAAAAATTGCAGCCAACTTTGAGCTTCACATTACAAAATTATTTAGAATTTTACAGGGTGTTCGATAACATGGTGGCAGATCAAACTTAGGTTTTTTTTAATGGAACACCCTATATTTTATTTTATATACTTTTTAACTTCTCCGTTACAAAAATATAAAGGTTTGGTATGTTATACAGGGTATTTACAAACTTATAACAAATTTTATATGAAAATCGTAACAAGTTCAACTCCCTGTATAAATAAAAATAAGCACAACGGCAATGGTTTATTGATGCCATATTTTTTAACTTATTGTCAAAATTTTCATAAATGACTGATATTCCTGATTTTCTTTATATTGAATACAGGGTGAGTCAAAACGCAAGTACATTATTTTCTCAGTCATTTTAAATGAAACGACCTATAATTTATATCACTATCGAAAAGTACTATTACCGTACTTTAATTTTTATATAACATTCCCTGTCTAAATTTATTAGTTTTTGAGATATTTTCATTTTTCAAAGCAAATTATTAATTACGGGTCTAAATCTTTCCAAATTTTAGGTAAACCATGACTGAATTGTCTAAATCTGACAATTTACAATTACTGTATCAATCTGTAATCAAAGTTGGCTACAATTTTTGTTATTAAATTTTATTGCTATCTATTACTATAACGGGTCTACGGAGCTTTTCGCCATTAATCAATCTATCTGAATGGATAAATCGATTTTTTTATTTCCAACTATTTTAAAAATGTGCATGGCTAATGCAATGATATTTTAAAGTACGTTAATAAATCGATATCTACAAATTGATGGTGGATCAGTGGCATTAGACTGCAGACCGAGAGTTCGCTAGTTCGAACACGGCTGTTGCGTATCTTTCTTTAATTTTTTTAATACATGATTAAAAGTTGATTAACCCTCAGTTAGTCGCTATCGGTGTCACACACCGACGACAGAATTATTCATTCGGGATTTACAAAATAACTGGTTTTTTCTATCGCCACTTTTTGTACCTCTTCCTATCAACTAACCTCGTGTTAGTATACATTCTTACCTACTTGGGTACAGTTGTGCGAGTTTTATAGCTATTTTCGGTGCAAGACTCCGTAGCGACTAACGGTGTGGTTATTACTTTATTGGCATAACTTGCAGTTCAGGTAAAGATTTAGCATTTATTATTGCATTTTATCGGTAAGTTTTTGGTCAAATCTTATTTTTTATAGATGTCCTTTGAAGCCGAACAAAAACGTTTGTTGGAATTATGGGAAATGGTTCCTAGCGAATATTTTTATATTACAAATAACAATATGTATATTGTTATACTAGGGTTTTTCATTTTATATCTGTCGTTTTTCAATAAAGCATTTTCAAAAATATTTTTTAGTCATTCCCATACACAATATAAAATATTTGTATGAATTTTATAGCAATAACTATTTTTTTTTTAAATTGTCGGTCTCTGACACCGTAGCTACTCTTAATGCTCCGTTTATCCTAGCGACTAACGGGCGGTTAAGTTAATTATTATATATATAAATATTATATATACCATTTTAAACAACCGTAATATTATAAAATAGTTATTTATGATATAAGTGTTAAAAGTACACGTTTAAGGCACGCATGTGAAAGAAACTCGCTTCGCTCATTCTGCAATTCACATGAGTGCCTTGAAAATGTACTTTTTAACAAGCATATCAAACAATATTTTTTCTACAAACGTAATTACAGGACAATATCTACAGAAACTTTTACTTGATGACATTCCATTTTTATATTTTTTTGACAATACATCAAAATTGCCTATACGGTCAATACGAACTGCAGTGCCATAGAAATTTTAAAGCACTAGTGCCTTAAACTAGCATTTTTAACGCTCGTATGGAGTGCTAAAAATTGCATTTTTAACACGGTTGTAGAAAATAGTTATTTATGATATAAGTGTTAAAAGTACACGTTTAAGGCACGCATGTGAAAGTTTGCAGAATGAGCGATAGCGAGTTCTGCAATTCACATGAGTGCCTTAAAAATGTACTTTTTAACACGCATATCATACAATATTTTTTATACAAATGTAATTACAGGACAATATCTACAAAAACTTTTACCTGAACTTGACTGACATTCCAATTTTATATTTTTTTGACATTACATCAAAATTGCATATACGGTCAATACGAACTGCAGTGCCTTAAAAAATTTATAAAGCACTAGTGCCTTAAAGTAGCATTTTTAACGCTCGTATGGAGTGCTAAAAATTGCATTTTTAACACGGTTATAGAAAAAGTACATTTTTATACTAGTGTAATTTTTGGAATTATAATTTTAAGAGATAATACACCTACTTAAAATTCATATTTTATTCTTTCAAAACATGTTGTGTCCTATATAACAAAACCGTGTTATTATAAAAAGTACCTTTTTAATCTAGTGTAATTTTTGGAATTTTAAGCATTTTATGTCGTCAAATTATTTTATATTCTCTCCTATAAATAATAAAAAAGTTTTATTATAAAAAAGTTATTTTTTATGAAAGTGTAATTATTACTTTAATTATTATTTACAGTTACTCATTATGGTAGGGGAGCCCACGCAGAGATTTTTGCAGTTACTCGAGCGCGTCAGATTATCATATGGGAGAAACCTGGTACCCCGCAGATGTACCTATACCATATATTGGCTCTTAACACAGGGGAGTTCGTTAAGGGGGGCCCGAAAAAAATCCTTAAAAAAACTCGAAATTGTCAGATTAAGATAGGGTAAGTTAAATACATGCAAAAGAGTGTATATTTCAAAAATCTGACGATTTTAGCCGGGCGTAAGGAAATGGGCGAGTCCCAAAGTTTTACGAGAAAAAAGCGAATATTTCGCGAAATGAATGACAGATCGAAAAACTAAAAAATATGTGTTCAATATTTTTAAAAAATTAAAAAAAAATCGAATGATACCAAACAAGAGTTCCCAAGGAGAGGGGTGGGGGGTAAATTTAATATTTTAAATACTAATTCCGCGATATTTCGCGAAATGAACATCAGATCGAAAAAGTGTAAAATACACTTATTCAATATTTTTGAAAAATCTATCGAATGGCACCAAACACGATCCCCCACGGAGGTGGGGTGGGGGTTACTTTAAAATCTTAAATAAGAGCCACCATTTTTTATTGCAGATTTGGATTCGTTACGTAAAAATAAGTAACTTTTATTCGAAACATTTTTTCGAATTATGGATAGGTGGCGTTATAATCGGAAAAAACAATTGTTGGAAATGGAAAATTAAATTAAAAAATGGCAAGCGCCTACTAAAATGGAAAACTTAACTTTTTTTGGTTTTAGGACCTACTCTTCACACAACCCAATAGGTCCCCATAACGCTTGAGTGACTGCACATTTAGCATATTTTGCTCCCCTACCATTACCTACAGTCGGAAAAATGAAACAATACCCATGAACGATCACATTAATCACTTATTTTGTATTTGCTATCTTTTTCTATAATAAACGTTTGTTATTTATAGAAAAAGTCAGCAAATACAAAATAAGTGATTGATGTGATCGTTCATGGGTATTCTTTCATTTTTCCGACTGTATATTACAATAAGGTCATAAAAATTGTTTATTTTCTTCTTAGTGTATGTTGTAAATGGATTTTTTGTATTAGACTATTGATTACGTACTTTAGAAAAGAACTACAACCTTAAAGGTGTTTTATTGTTTCATATGGTCAACCAATCCCAAAATATGAAAAAACTGCGGAGTACCACCATTTAACCCGGGAGCAGTCACTTCTGTCACGTAAGCAGTTGCGTGATTAGATTAAATCTAACAATATGAATTTAAATACGAATTTAAAACAAATTTTTATTTACTTGTTAGGTCAAAAATATATATTTCTAACAATTTTAAAGCCAATTAATTCTCAACAATTCCACAAAAAAAATTTTTAATTTAAAAAAATACCTAAGCATTCTTACAATCTTCCTAGAAGGGGTTGTAGAAAATGTAAAATGTGAATTTGACTGTGTTTCTACCTCTACATTGTACATATGCGAAATGCATATGGCACAATTAAAAGTACAGCTGTTTTGCTACAATATGCAACTAACATCGAAAATCTCTGCCAGTTTAAAATACATATACACCGACCTATGTTTTAACATACTATAGACCTAGAAAATAATATTTAAGAACGATATAAAAAAAATATTTTTAAAAAGAAAAGGATAAACATTCAAATTTTGCTTAGTCTGTACTGGGCCCAGGGATAGGTTGTTCTTCATCTGTTCTTCTTTCTTACTTTTTAGAAGACATGATTTTTCTCAAAAATGGATTGTCATTTTTTATTTTGTCATGGAATTCGGAACATGACATTACAGAATTCGCTTTAATATTGAGAAGCTCATTTACAACAGGTAGAGATAATCTTCCTCTTTCAGCCGTCCATATAAAATTCATCATCTAAAAGATATGTTCAGCAGGAGCCAAAGTACCAAGCAGACAAAAGATGAATTCTACTATTTTAAAAATATTCATAAAGGAAACGTTGCTTTTAGAAAATGCTTCAAATATTTCTTTCCATTTGTCATGAGTGTTTGGGGTTTCTTCTTTAGGTAGTAAAGTCCATTTACGTTTCAGCTTTTTTAGAACTTGGAGAAGTGACGAGCGCTCATCAAATAATTTATCCACATTAACAGAATTCGCTACAACGCTGACTACAGTTAAAGCGCTCTCTTCCATCTCTTTCCAGGTAGGATCATCTTGTAGCGTTAACCATTTAAAGTTGTTAGCCTTGTCAAAGCTATTCGCCCAAAGTTTCAAGTAATTTATTTCCTTAGTAAAAACCTTCTAAACCTTGAAGAAATCCGGACATTTCTCATATCCGGACGCCAATCCGGACGTATGGTAACCCTATGCAAAGGCATAACAAGTGTGCCACCAACTTTCAGTAAATTCTCCATATCACTTTCAAATTGTTCTGGACAAGCTCCACAATAAACTCTATCATATTTACCATTCCAGTCACTGGTAAGGCACAAACAATTCCCTTGTACCGGGTGTCCCAATAAGAATGGCTCTCGGCCATATCTCAGGAACCGTTTATAGTAGAGCTTTGAAATAAAAAATTTTATAACAAAAGTTGCCTCAGGAAAAGCCTGGAAATTATTTTCATAATTGTGGGTCCACCGCTAGAGGGCGTAATTGAATATCAAAAATAAAAAAATCTAAATTTTACAAAATTTTCCTAATGAAGGGGCACTGGAAATCCGATTATCGTATTCTTCATCAAATTCTGCGCATATTTGATTTAACAAGTTTAACTCTACCTTTGCAAATAAGAGGTGGGGGTGAGTGGGAACCTTGTTATGAAAAAATGGCTGTAAGTCCGGTTCTGCTAAATCAAATTTTGAAAACTGGGTCTTGTTGAAGACAGATCTTTTTCCTTCAATGTAAGCGTGATAATTTTGAACCATCCTAATAAGTAATAAGCCAGCTGGGAGGCGTTATTTAATTTTTTTCAGAAATCTAGTTTTCTTTGGAAAATATTAAATACAAGTATGCATTTTTAATCATACTTTATAAAATTAGATTAAATTAGCAATAGAATAGCGAAAACCGCATGTCGATACCTTTTTTCTATCTCAAGATATCTCGAGAAACGTGTAAATTTTATACATAACTGTTACTATCACCGGTAAACTTATAACATTTATAAAACCAGCGGAAATATAAATATATTAATTTATATAGTTTTTACAATCCTTTTCTAAGTAAATCCAAATATTTTTGTCAGTTCTTTATAGAAATTCAAGTCAAATAAAAATTTATAACCCGCCTATGAACTGTTTCACAATACCTTGTTATATTCTTAGAAGAAATGCGTGTTAGAGGTAATTTTCCAAGCGTTCTTCTTGTATTGGTATAACTGCGTATTTGTCATAATCATATTCTAGAATTATGACAGAACCAGAAAGCAATCATTGGCCAATTCAAATGTCAAGTAAAAATCGTGAGTCGTGATTGGCTGTGACGAACGAAAAACCGAAGTTTAGTTCGACATCGATAGAAAGATTTAGAATGTATTGCAAAGAACGCGGAGTCTGAAAATAGTTTTTGACGGATAAACATGTCAAAAAGTTAGATTCTAACCGGCATATATTAGTTCCACAAAAGAATTTCCAAGTTAAATTTGGGATATATTAAAGTTCTTTTGTTGAGGATAATTAATGGGTTGATCATTTAATAGTGTAGCAGTTCTGTTGTTTAGTGAAATTTTGGTTTATACGCTCTTGTAAACTTATGGTATGGCGTATTTAATCCTTTATGAAGCCGGTGAGCTGTTATTACCTTTATAGCTGGTTATAATAATATTGGTTATGGTTACATGGTAATGGATTAAACCTAAGTTTCCTGGATTAGAAAACTAGAGCAGTGGAATTTTCCAGTCATCCGTCGAGTGACGTATGAGTGATCTGTCAAAACTTTCCGATGGTGAAGTAATGTTGTGACAGATGAATATTTTCAAAGTTTAAGGTATAGTGACTATTTTAATTAAAAATTTAGATTCAAGGATTAAAGTAATTTTTTTTTGATAAATATTAATAATTTTTTTAATTTAAAAATAAAAATATAACAAGTAAACTTTTGATTGGATGAGAAAGATATTTGCTTCCATCATTATAAAAAGATTGTTAAATCAAAATTGTGATTTAACCATATAAAAATTAATTGAGATAAATATTTTTGGAATGATATTTGACAAGTGACGTAACTGACAGTTGTTATTTTCAAGTTTCAGTAAAAATAAACATTTTTCCTTTTTAATAATATAAATGCAATATTTCAAATGTGTCAGATATCAAGTCAATAAACAATAAATTTGCTTATTTTTTGGTGCACCATATCTATTTTATAGAAAGTAGATATATTTTAGTCACAGGTAAATATCGCCAATGTAACCTATAAAACCTAATGTTTTTTTTTTTTTTTTTTGACAGGAAAAGTTTTCAATAAATATGTAATTTTATTTGTCCTGTTTATTTATAACTACCTATTAGCAAAAATTTTAACCACACATTTAAAAGTATTTTAGAGTATACATATCAAGAAAATATTGGATTGTATAAAAGAAACTCCTGGTAAGGCGCCCTCAAACAAAATATATCCAGGATCATTTCTATATAAACACCCTAGGATATCTGTGTAAGTACTCTTATTTCATTTGGTAATAGTAGTTGATACTCCCTAGTTCCTTAAACGAACCTATGATCCGCCACCGCACAACCATGAGCTGCCGCAGCAAGTAGCTTTTAGAAATATCCCCTAATTTTTCTCCAGATCCCTTTCTATTTAAGAAATAGTATTCATCCTACTAGAACTCTTCTTCCACCCTATTTCTAACTGTTACAAATGGCGCCCAACGTGTGTGGCTCGACTCATTTTTAGCCTCCTTCCGGCTCCAGTTGTACGCAAACTGTTACAAATGTCGCCCTAGAATGTGGGGCCGATTCATTTTTCTGCCTCTTTCAGTGTCCAGCTACAAAGTGTCGAGCTACAAATAGCACCCAACGTATCAAGCTACAAATCTGTCTCATTTCTTCCCCAGTCCTATCATTAAGTTGTTCCCAAACAGTTTACTTTTTTTAGCTAGTCCCAACTGTTTGTCAACCTAAATTATTTTTTTGCCCCAGATTTGAGATCAATAATACTATCATATCAGTATCCTAACGTAGTTTAGCCCAAAACGCTAAAATTTATGTCGGTAACCTAGAAAGAGCCCCTACATTTTCTTTTAAAGTTACGAAGTGGTATAAATTTTTTAATAGGTATAAATATGTACTCATTGTAGTGTATCAACATTATTTTTATGTATGTATTTATGGTAGATGTTGATACAGTACCCATGGTGAAAGCATTATTTCAATTTTTTCTAAATATTGATGAGTATAATATAGACAGGTAGTCTATATAAGTAGTGTTGAACATTTTGATATTGAAACTATTTAAAAAGTATAACATTATTGTTGTATTTGTGCATTTATTCATAATTGATTGACAATTTTTTACAGAATAACTTGATTTTGTGATATTTTTTGTTCATCGTTTGAGTATATGTGTATAGTCTGGTAGTTTCCGTTTGAGCTTTTAGTCCCATTATTTTTTTCTCAACTAATCTAGCTTTGTCAGTGTCATAAGGATACCAAAGGTTAGTTGGAGCCTACGTGTAAATTATTTGGAGCCTATCTGTGAATTAGTCCGAGCCTACCCGTGAAGTAAACGAGTTAGTCAGTCCGATTAATACTTTTTTTCCCTTCTTGTACCAGAATACATCACAAGTGTAATACTCGTGATAGAGGAAGCGTGCTTAGTTGTCTAGGAACACTTCCATTAATTATCGGAACAAGAACCATTGTTGGTGTTTCCTGTGTAAGCTCATTCGAGAAGCAAGTTTCAATATTTTTTGTGTTTGAATATCCCTGTTGTGTCTAAATTTTTTGAGTCTGTTGTTCCCTGTTAGTATGTGAGTGTGAATTTTTGACAAATAGTTCATTGACCCCTCTTTTATTTACTGAATGATTGTAGGCCAAGAGCAGAAGCTGTGACAAGACTGGTGATTTGGGATCCGGTTACGTTGGACAGGTGACGTTTGCTTTCGTTTGATAAATAGAAACGGTCCTTTGTTGAAAATCATATTTTCTACTATTCCCTTCTGTCTTTCCCTTGCGTGTTACTTTCACCCCAGTTTTAAAAATGAAGTCTACCCAGGTAAATGATCTGAAAACAGAAGAGTTATCTTATGAACTGTTCATAAGAGGTTTTAAGGTACAAAATAAAAACGTTGAAGAAAAACGTAAGTTATTGAGAGGTCAGTTAAGTAAAGAGACTACCTCATCTGCAATCGATTTTACTAAAAATGTAGTCGATCCAGACAAAGAGTTACCTGCAATTCAGGCAATACTCAAAGATTTGCAAAATATTGCAAAAACGATGGATGCACAGTCAACAAAGGCTGACTTTGCTCGTTTCAAAACAAGGTCCACTCATCTGGATTTCAGATTAGAAAATTTCCCTGACAATGTAGATGAAAAAGTAAAAGAAGTTATTGAAAACTATAAAATGGATTTATTGATGTTGACAGGAGATGTCTTGGAAAAGGAAGAGACATCCGATAATATGTCCATCCCATCGACTAGTGATACAACTTCAGTCCCTGTTGCCCCTATTAGTTCAGTTTCGGCCCCTATTATACAAGTTTCAACTCCTGTTAGAGTTTCTGATTTAAATATCAAATTTAATGGTGAGAGTAAAGCCCTTCCCACATTTTTAGAAAAAATAAGAGATTCTGCTAGGTCCAGAAATATTTCTCAAGATGTCCTTTTTAGATCAGCTTTTGACTTATTTGACGGAAACGCTGCCATTTGGTATAGAAGTGTTAGAAATACAGTTAACAGTTGGAATGAGTTGATAACCTTACTCAAAACTGCTTTCCTACCCCCAGATTACAATGATAATCTCTACGACGATATTAAAAGTCGAAAACAAAAAAAGTCCGAGTCAATCACTATTTATTCCTCAATCATGGAGAATCTCTTTAGACGTTTGGAAGAGTACCCATCTGAAGCACAACGAGTTAAAATCTTAAGAAAAAATATTTTAGTGGATTATATTCCACTCGTAGCCCTTCAAGATTTTCCCACGGTAGAAATTTTAGTCTCTACTGTTAAACGTTTGGAGCAAAATGTTTTGCCTCTGCTTCAAACTACAAAAGGTCTTGCTGGTATCTCATTAGAAGATACAGAGAAACCCCAAGAGAATTTTCAGGTACTTGATAAACAAGACAAGCCTGAAAACCCCAAAAGAGACAAACCAGAAAAGCAAGATCATCCTTTTAAGAAATCCAATACCAATTCCAGACAGAGAAATGAGAGACCCAATCCTCCAGTAGATACTGATGAAAGACATCAATATTCTTCTTATCCTCCAGAAAGACATCAATCTTCTTCTTATCCACCAGAAAGACATCAGTCTTCTTATCCACCAGAAAGACATCAGTCTTCTTATCCACCAGAAAGACATCAGTCTTCTTATCCACCAGAAAGACATCAGTCTTCTTATCCACCAGAAAGACATCAGTCTTCTTATCCACCAGAAAGACATCAGTCTTCTTCTTCTTATCCACCCCAAAGAAATCAGTCTTCTTATCCACCTCCTTTGATGAAATCCCCTCCCTACCAAACACAAAGAAACCCTAGAAAAAATTTTTGTTGTTTTTGTGGTAAGCACAATCATGTTTCTCGCGATTGTAGATACAGAGAAATATTTTGTTCTCATTGTGGTCAGAGAGGTGTGAGCACTTCCTCCTGTAAGTGTCAAAAAAACTAGGTAGTGTGCAGCCAGTCGGCAGTTGCACTCCAGTTAGAGTTAAGCCCGACAAACCTTCCCGAAGCATACTTAACCCTCTTTTTGAAAAAGATCGTGATAAACGTTCTCACATTAGTATTTCTATCTTTTCTAAAATTTTTATCGCTCTTTTAGATAGTGGTTGCACTACATCCGTAGTAGGTGCCACTGGAATTAAATTTTTGAATTCCCAAGGAATTAATTATAATTCTACTCCCTGTAAACATGTCTGCTTAGCAGATGGTTCTCATAAATCCGTAGTTGGTAATATTGATCTTCCAATTGAGGCGGATGGTGTTTCCCAAATGGTAAAATTTCTTGTAGTACCCTCCGTTCCCCATAGTTTTATTTTAGGAAGTAACTTTATGCATACATTTTCGGTGTTGTTGAATTTTAGAGATAGAACATGGCATTCTTCCCAAAAGGAAGAGAAAACCGAAACTTTGTATTCTGTAGACTCATTTTCTCCCACCGAAAAGAATTTAGTAAATTCAACAGTCGCTTCTTTTGAGGAAATTTCTAGTTCTAAATATATTGGAAGAACCAATAAGATTGAAATGGTTATTGACACTGGTGATGCAAAACCATTTAAGAAAAGACAATATCCTTTATCCCCGTACATGAATAAAATACTACATGAAGAGTTAGACGATATGTTACGATTAGGAGTAATCGAACCAGCCCAATCCCCATGGTCAAGTCCTGTATTATTAGTAAAGAAAAAGTCAGGTGAATATAGGTTTTGTTTTGATGGTCGTTCATTGAATGAAGTCACTGTTCATGATACATATCCTTTGCCCCAAATAGACAGAATTCTTTCGTTACTTAGAGGAGCTAAATGCATTAGTTCCATTGACTTAAGAAAAGCTTTTTGGCAAATCCCGCTGCATCCTGACTCTAGGAAAAAGACAGCCTTTAATGTTTCTGGTAGAGGTTCTTTTCAATTCACTTCTGTTCCCTTTGGTTTGTGTAATAGTGCACAGATTCAACAAAGATTAGTTGATGCTATCTTTGGACCTGAGTTTGAACCCTATATATTCTGTTATTTAGATGACATCATAGTATGTACCCCATCTTTTGAAGAACATATCCAATTGTTGAAAACAATAAGAGATAAACTTAAAGAAGCAAACTTGACCATTAACATCGATAAGTGTGATTTTTTTAAATCTGAATTGAAGTATCTTGGTTATGTAGTTGGTAACAATTCCCTTAAAGCAGATCCTGAAAAAATCTTAGCTATGGTTAATTATCCTAGGCCATCTAATTCTACTGAAATTAAAAGATTTATAGGTATGTGTTCCTGGTATCGTCGTTTCATTAAAGATTTTTCCAGTTTAGCCTCCCCTATTAATGACCTCCTTAAAGGTCATCGAAAGAAAAAACAACCAGTAGTTTGGACTAGTGAAGCTGAAAAAGCTTTTTTGAAAATTAAAGAACTCCTAATTTCTGCCCCTATCTTAGCCCAACCCAATTTCGAACTTCCTTTTGTTGTGCAATGTGATGCATCTGACACCGGTCTTGGTGGTGTCTTGACTCAAACTATTGATGGAGAAGAAAAAGTTATAGCTTATGCTAGTAGGTCCCTTTCCCGAGCTGAAAGAAATTATTCAGTTACAGAGCGAGAATGTCTCGCAGTGATCTTCGCTATCGAGAAATTTCGAGGTTATATTGAAGGAGTTAAGTTTTCGGTCATTACTGATCACCATTCACTTCTCTGGTTGAATAAACTGTCCAATCCTACAGGCAAATTAGCCAGGTGGGCTATGCGCCTTAGACAACATACTTTCGATTTGATTCATAGAAAAGGAACATCCCATTTAGTCCTTGATGCTTTATCCCGAGCCCATACCAATGATATCCAAAATGTTAATTATCTAGAAATAGATATAGATAGAATAGACCCTTGGTTCGATGATTTAAGATCGAAGATACTCCGTTCCCCTGATAATTTTCCACAATGGAAAGTGGAAAATGATTTTATCTACAAGTATGCCCCATCCCCAAATTCTTTCAAGACTAATGATGTTGAATGGAAAATTTTAGTACCCAAACCCCAAAGATTAGAAGTTATGCAATCTTGTCATGAGCCACCTACATGTGCTCACTTTGGATTCTATAAAACTTTGTCCCGTATTCAAGAAAGGTACTATTGGCCAAAAATGCGTTGTGATGTGCTTAAGTTTGTCAGATCATGTAGAGTGTGTGGTGCTCAGAAAACACCAAATCATGCTCCATTAGGTAAAATGGGTAAGCAAAGAGAAGCTCAATTCCCCAGGCAGATAGTTGCCGTTGATCTGATTGGTCCTTTTGTTCGTTCAAAAAAAGGTTATACGTGGTTATTAGTGGTTGCTGATTGGTTTAGTAAATATACCTTAGTCCATCCTTTGAGGAAGGCTACAGCTAAGAGTATAGTTGAATTTTTGGAAGATAATGTCTTCCTGATGTTTGGTGTCCCCCAGTATGTGATTTGTGATAATGCCTCAAATCTGAACAACCCTCTTCTAATTAATCTCTGTAGTAGGTATAATGTTCAGAAAGTATGGTTTAGCCCCGTGTATGCACCACAATGTAATTTTGTGGAAAGGAATAACAAAACAATTGGAACAGCAATCCGTATGTATGTAAAAAACCACGTAGATTGGGACAAGAATTTAGCAAAGATCAGACAAGCTATTAACACTGCAAAGCATGAAGTAACTGGATATACCCCAGCTTTCCTTAATTATGGCCGTCATGTTCCCCTAAGTGGAAATTACTATGGTATTGATCAAAAAGATCAATGGAACCAAGATCTAGAAATTATTCCTGGTAACCGTGATATGTACGCTTCAGAAGTAAAAGGATTAAGTCAAGTCTTCGAAAAAGTCAGGGCTAATCTTCGAAAAGGATATGAACGTAACACTAGAAGTTACAACTTACGAAGAAGAGAAGTCCAATTCCAAGTAGGAGATAAAGTATGGAAAAGGAATAAAGTCCTGTCTAATGCAGCTAACAAGTTTATGTCTAAGCTAGCACCGAGGTACATTGAAGCTACTGTCCGAGAAAAGTTGTCACCAGTGGTGTATCGTCTCTCTGATTTAAACGGTTCTGATCTTGGTAAATGGCATGTTAAAGATTTAAAACCTTTTGTATCTGATGAAGATAATATGTCATCCCCTTAGTCCTGATTCCCTATTCTCTGTTCCCCTTAATTTTTTTATTTTCCTTAGTCTTGATAAGAAAAAGACATCTTCTTTGATTTGGGTATGTCGTTTTTAGTCCTTGTTTTATACCCTTTTTTAGTCTTCTTTTATTTTAGTCTAGTTGTTGAACTGAGTATATTCCCTGTGAGACGTTTAACGTAAAGTTACCGATCTCGACTTGAGACAAATGAGTACATTCTGTCTCATTGAGGTATTTAGAATGGAGATTCTAAATCCTCACTTTTGCTGAACCGTTGCCGATAAAAATTCCCTGAAACTCGCTAGGCTTTTAGTGGAGTTAAAGCAGATGCCTATCTGCTGAGCCTAGAGCTCAAATGATTTTTTTTTTAGTTTTTGAAAACCACTCCCGGTTAGGCAACGAGGTGATGAGGCTGTGTCTGCTCTGGTATATGGTATATATTATATGATATATTATATAATATATATATATATATATATCACTTGTGTTACTGTTGTGAATGTCAGCGAGGTCCACACAGGGCATAAGATTTATTTCTTCCCCAAGACACAGAAACTCTTGTCACCTACAGTTCATTTTAGAGTCATGAAACATGTTAGTCTACTCGACTTTACAAGAGTCTGGCGATCGATGGTACGCTAGCCCAATCCGTAACGTTTGTTGTTTGTTTAATTTAATCCCCACTTGCCATCATCTAAAAAAAAATAATAATAATAATTTTTTTTTGATGTGATTGTTTTGCCTCACTCAAGGAATCATGGTTGATTTCTTGTTTAGTTTATCGAAAACTGAATATTCTATCCGAGTTTTCTCTTTTCGGAGGAGGCTGTTATAACATTTATAAAACCAGCGGAAATATAAATATATTAATTTATATAGTTTTTACAATCCTTTTCTAAGTAAATCCAAATATTTTTGTCAGTTCTTTATAGAAATTCAAGTCAAATAAAAATTTATAACCCGCCTATGAACTGTTTCACAATACCTTGTTATATTCTTAGAAGAAATGCGTGTTAGAGGTAATTTTCCAAGCGTTCTTCTTGTATTGGTATAACTGCGTATTTGTCATAATCATATTCTAGAATTATGACAGAACCAGAAAGCAATCATTGGCCAATTCAAATGTCAAGTAAAAATCGTGAGTCGTGATTGGCTGTGACGAACGAAAAACCGAAGTTTAGTTCGACATCGATAGAAAGATTTAGAATGTATTGCAAAGAACGCGGAGTCTGAAAATAGTTTTTGACGGATAAACATGTCAAAAAGTTAGATTCTAACCGGCATATATTAGTTCCACAAAAGAATTTCCAAGTTAAATTTGGGATATATTAAAGTTCTTTTGTTGAGGATAATTAATGGGTTGATCATTTAATAGTGTAGCAGTTCTGTTGTTTAGTGAAATTTTGGTTTATACGCTCTTGTAAACTTATGGTATGGCGTATTTAATCCTTTATGAAGCCGGTGAGCTGTTATTACCTTTATAGCTGGTTATAATAATATTGGTTATGGTTACATGGTAATGGATTAAACCTAAGTTTCCTGGATTAGAAAACTAGAGCAGTGGAATTTTCCAGTCATCCGTCGAGTGACGTATGAGTGATCTGTCAAAACTTTCCGATGGTGAAGTAATGTTGTGACAGATGAATATTTTCAAAGTTTAAGGTATAGTGACTATTTTAATTAAAAATTTAGATTCAAGGATTAAAGTAATTTTTTTTTGATAAATATTAATAATTTTTTTAATTTAAAAATAAAAATATAACAAGTAAACTTTTGATTGGATGAGAAAGATATTTGCTTCCATCATTATAAAAAGATTGTTAAATCAAAATTGTGATTTAACCATATAAAAATTAATTGAGATAAATATTTTTGGAATGATATTTGACAAGTGACGTAACTGACAGTTGTTATTTTCAAGTTTCAGTAAAAATAAACATTTTTCCTTTTTAATAATATAAATGCAATATTTCAAATGTGTCAGATATCAAGTCAATAAACAATAAATTTGCTTATTTTTTGGTGCACCATATCTATTTTATAGAAAGTAGATATATTTTAGTCACAGGTAAATATCGCCAATGTAACCTATAAAACCTAATGTTTTTTTTTTTTTTTTTTTGACAGGAAAAGTTTTCAATAAATATGTAATTTTATTTGTCCTGTTTATTTATAACTACCTATTAGCAAAAATTTTAACCACACATTTAAAAGTATTTTAGAGTATACATATCAAGAAAATATTGGATTGTATAAAAGAAACTCCTGGTAAGGCGCCCTCAAACAAAATATATCCAGGATCATTTCTATATAAACACCCTAGGATATCTGTGTAAGTACTCTTATTTCATTTGGTAATAGTAGTTGATACTCCCTAGTTCCTTAAACGAACCTATGATCCGCCACCGCACAACCATGAGCTGCCGCAGCAAGTAGCTTTTAGAAATATCCCCTAATTTTTCTCCAGATCCCTTTCTATTTAAGAAATAGTATTCATCCTACTAGAACTCTTCTTCCACCCTATTTCTAACTGTTACAAACTACGTTAATGAAAAGTAGTGTGCTGTGGAAAAAAACAAAATAACATTTTCCAGATGTCAACGTATAAAAATATAATTAATTAAAACAACAATATAAAGAGAAACAATACTATTAAAATTAAATATAACACAGAACAAAAAGAACTACTTAGTGACGACCTAAATATTCAAATTGTTGCCCATCATACACTACTCTAGAATACATTATCCAGAGAATACTAAACGCCATTCAAAGCATATCGAGAGCATAAATTGAGACTGCTGTTCAATCTACTCTTGAAAGAGTAAATGTTTGCAACGAAAATGATGGGCAAAAATTTGAACGTTGATGTCATCACTAAATAGTTGTTTTTATTTCTTTGTAATAGGGCTTTTCAACGCTTCTCATTTGTTTCGAGCCTCTGTCATATGCCGTATAATCCGTGTATAATATTAATATACGAGATATGAACGAGGCTCGAAACAAATGAGAAGCGTTGAAAAGACCTAATATACGTTGACAGCTGGAAAATGTTTCTTTGTTGTTTCCATAGCACACTACTTTTAATGAATTTCGTTTACCGGTGACAGTAACAGTTATGTTTTTAAATTTACACGTTTTGTAAGATATCTCGAGATAGAAAAAAGGTATTAACATGCGGTTTTCGCTATTCTGTTGCTAATTTTGTCTAATTTTGTAATATGGTATTAAAAATGCATGTTTGTATTTAATATTTTCCAAAGAAAACTAGATTTCTGAAAAAAATTAAATAACGCCTTCTAGCTGGCATATTACTCAGTAAGTTGGTTCGAAATCATAACTTTTACATTGACGAAAAAGATCTGTCTTCAACAAGACCAAGTTTGCAAAATTTGATTAAGCAGAACCGGACTCACAGCCAGTTTTTCATAACAAGGTTCCCACTCACCCCACCTCTTATTTCCAAAGGTAGACCTAAACTTGTCAAATCAAATATGCGTAGAATTTTATGAAGAATACGACGATCGGATTTCCAGTGCCCCTTCATTAGGAAAATTTTGTAAAATTTAGATTTTTTAATTTTTGATATTCAATGACGCCCTCTAGCGGTGGTCCCACAATTATGAAAATAATTTCCAGGCTTTTCCTGAGGCAACTTTTATTATAAAATGTTTTATTTCAAAGCTCTACTATAAACGGTTCCTGAGATATGGCCGAGAGCCATTCTTATTGGGACACCCGGTACAAATAGTATAATACAGTTGATCCAAAAAAGGCATAACCCAGACATCCAAAGTGAAAGTTATTCTTCAACACCAAATTGTTCTATATGGTCCACATATTGATCAGTAAAAAGTTACACCATTTTGATAGTCAAATTTGGGGAGAAGGTGGAGCAGAAGTCAGAAAATTAGGAGTTTTTTACGGTTTTTGTCAATATTTCTGAAACTATGTGTTTTAGCGTGAACAATGTTATATACAAAAATGTTCTATATTAAATTTTAAACAAAAAAGGTCCGACGCATAATCCTTCTAGAATGAACAGTTCCAAAGTTACGGAGGTAGTTTAGTATAATTGGTCCAAAAAAAGGCCTAACCCCGTCATCCTGAATTAAAGTTTTCCTCCAACACCAAATTGTTCTATACGGTCCACATATTGTAAAGTAAAAAGTTACACCATTTTGAGCGTCGCGTTTGGGGGGAGAGGGGGAGGGGAACAGTCTGTAAATTGGTAGTTTTTTACATTTTTTGTCAAAATATTTCTAACCCTAAGCGGTTTAGCGTGAACAATATTCTATACAAAAATGTTCTATATTAAATTTGAAACTAAAAAGGTCCTGTGCATAATTGTTCTAAAATCAACGGTTCCGGAGTTACGGAAGGTGTAAAGTGGAGGTTTTCCATATTTTTTATATTGTTTGGACAAATTATAATATTATTACTGAAGAAAATCATTTTTTTAACAGGATTGTGTTTTCTAAATATAATTTGGTATTTCAATGGCCGGTGGTATGTTACTGAGTAACCCTTGAAGAAAAGTAAACCAAGAGGCTTCTACAGGCCTAGGTCATATAAATCTCTGGTACGGAGAAACCCAATCTGAACTTTTTATGGACAACGTCGCATGAATATCTTTCCAACAGTAAAATTTTTGTTTCAAATTTAATTTAGAACATTTGTAGAATACGGTTTACACCAAAAACCGCTTAGGTTTAGAAATATTGAAGATAAACGAAAAAATACTAATTTGCTGACTTCTCCCCCCCCCCCCCCACGCCAGACCGGACGCTCAAAATGGTGTAACTTTTTACTGAACAATAAATATTTTAGTTTTACTGAACAATAAATATGTGGACCATATAGAACAATTTGGTGTTAAACTTTCACTTTGGATGTCTGGGTTTGGGTCTAGTTATAGCATACTAAAACTTGGTTTCACAAAAATCAAATTCATTTATAGCCCCTGTATGTCTATTGAAATCTTTTGTTGGAGTACCATATCACATCACGATGGTATTCTATGCCATGGTTGACTCCGTGAGTACCAAGGAGCCTGTTCCAGATCCAAGATTTAAAAATGACAAACATTTCTCTAGGCAAAGACCTTCCATTACTTCGTTGTAGATACATGGGGGGGGCTGATAAGTGAAGATTGTCGCATTTTCATGTTAAATCTTTATAAGCGTGAGATTTGCCTTCGGGGAGGAAATATTCGGCTCTGTCAACAGCATGGAAAACTCTTTCGATTATTGGCGTCTTTATATTTATGCTGATAAAATAGACTTCAATTTGTTGCTGTGCGCTTCGGAAAATATGTGTAGACAGTGTGTAAAAAAATAGACAGTGTGATTTATATTTTTGTTATGTGCTTTATCTTAATATTTGTTTTTTCTATATAGCTGCATCGCCAATTTTTGTCATTTACTATATTTTTGTATTTATTAGGTTTGTTCCAACATGAACTTTTGGACGGCCCAGAAACCGTCACGAAACTACTTGTACCGTTTGTTGTGCGCATGTTCGTAATTGTATCGCCCAGTTATCGTCCCATGACGGTAATCATATATTTGTCATTTTTGTTGGTTACAGCTTGTGTGCTTTTAGTCGATCAAAGGCTCAAAAAATTTAAAGAATTAAATCCTAGTGCTCAAGTCAGTCCAACCAGCACATTATGCATTTGCCCGATTACTGAAATGATCATCACGAAACCGTCACCGAAAGATCACAATTCTTGTTGGAACAATGGGAAGGACGATCCGATGACGATCATATTTTTGTTGGAACGGATTTTCTTTACTGCGCAGGAGCGTTACCGTTTCGTGACGGTTCTCGGTCGTGTTGGAACAAACCTATTGTATCACTAGACAATAATTGTAATATTTTGTGTATATATTCAATTGGGTGGTATCCAACGAACTGTCAACACTGATGGAATCGCCAATAATCGAACTTAATGACTTCAGGATGAGATAGAGATACTCAGGTAAAGGAGGGAAGATAATAGCCATCTTTCGTAAACAAACAAATTGGCACTGCTAGTCAGGTACGTCAGGGTTGCCAGATTGGGGTATTTTCCCACAATTTTGGGGTAATTTGAAAGCATATAGGGGAACTTCTCTAAGCAGAAATTGTTAGGAGATTTTTTGGGGTGAAAATTATGGAAGATTTTAAGGGGTCATGGGAAATTAAATTTGCGAATGTACACACAGAACTGTATATTATACTCTCATAATATAATCGAAGAATATAGGACCTATGAATTATTTCCAGGGCCCTCTGTTGATAAGTAGTATAATTTTTGTTTACTGTTCTCTACATTTGATTACTAATTTATTAAAATGCAGCAAAATTTTAAATTTGCGTGATTTGAGGGAATTTCAGTTTCTAAATGGTTTTATAAAATCACATCTGGCAACTCTGGTGGTAGTTATAGCAAATTTTACCTGAAAAAAAAATTCTCTGTCTCTCTAGGACCTCTCTCTTAGTATGTTGCAGTCAATCTCGCTTCACTGTTTGAATGGGACGGGGCCATTCCCTAAGTGTTGACAGTTCGTTGGTGGTATCCTGTTAAAAAATAAATAAACAAATGTCATTTTAAAAAGGAAGGATAATGTTTTTTCCATTTCTGTGAAGCAATACCTATTGCTATATCTCTGTGGACACAATATAAATTCCAGAAAACACAATTGCTAAAAAGTTAACCACAGGAGCAACTGTAGGAAGAAGATGCAGAGGACGACCCTGAATTAGGTGGTTATATGGAGTTGGGAACAACATGGATATTAAAAATCAGAAGATAGCAAGAGACCACCAAAAACCAAACAGAATGGTGATGGAGTTTAGAGCAGGTCAGGATCCACAAGGTATTGTCAAGCCAAAGATGATGATGATGATATTTTCTATAAAACTTGTATACCATCATGCAGGGCTGCTTTATCCATTAGGCAATATAGGCAGTTGCCTAGGGCGGAAAATTGTGAGAGGGCGGCAAAAATACTGTACAAAAAAATATTTGTATATAAAAATTAAAATCGAATAACAAGTATGTATATTCATCCATCAATGAAATATAAGTGGGCATTAATTTCTAAATAGAATAAAACAAATTGCATTAATAACAAAATAAAACAAACATAGCATTCTCTTATCTTAACACTATTCATTCAAAAAGGACGGAAGTCATACATTTAGTGATTATTCAGCTGCCGTCAGCTGGGCAAAGGCGGTGGGTCATTGAACACTTCAATATTGCACATTTTGCAGAAACTAAATATTTGACTTGTCTACAGTAGGACATCGAGTTAGAGTTGAGATTTTCAAACTGTATTATTACAAGTAGATAAGGTTCGTGTCGAAATTTAATAAATAAGAATCAGCATGGGTTTTTTTCGGGTCGATCTACTATTACCAATTTAGTTTTATATCAGAATAGATTAATAAATGCTATGGAAGACTTTAAACAAATTGATACAGTGTATACAGACTTTTCTAAAGCTTTTGATCGAGTTGACCATAGCATTTTCCTTAAGATGCTCATCGATATTGGTTTTGGCATAACCACAGTCACCTGGGTCAAGAGTTTTCTGTCTGGCCACCAGCAGAAGGTTAAGGTTGGATCCTTTCTGTCAAACTCTATTGCAGTTACATCGGGCGTTCCTCAGGGCGGGCACTGCTCACCGATTTTCTTTGATCTGTTTGTGAATTCTATTTTCGACTGCTTTGAAAACAGTGATGGTTTAGCTTTTGCTGACGATTTTAAAATATCAAAGATAATTTCTAGTCCTTTAGACCAACACCTTCTGCAGGAAGACCTGGATAGATTGACACATTGGTGTACAGTAAACAAACTCAACCTAAATGTCTCAAAATGCTGTTACATTAGTTTTTTCAAAGGTAATAAGAAGATCAATACTTCATATAAAATAAATAATGAAGATCTGAAATATGTTTCAAAAGTTAAAGATTTAGGAGTGATTTTTGACGAAAGTTTGAGTTTTGTTGAACACATTAATTACGTAACAGTTCAGTCTTCAAAAATGTTAGGATTTATTTTGAGACACTAGTAATTTTTCAGTTGACACTGTAAGAGGAGTTTATTGTTCTTTGGTGCGATCTAAACTTGAATATGGCTCTATAGTATGGTCTCCATGGTCTCCATACCATGCAGTTCATAATATGACTGTTGAAAAGATTCAACAAAAATTTTTGAGGTTCTGTGCATTTAAATTAGGTGAAACTATTGTAGATCACGATTATTCATTAATAGAAAACAGTTTAAAACTTAATACACTAGAAAATAGATGTAATCAAGTAGGATTAGTATTTTTGTATAATTTAATAAATGGAAATTTAGATTGCTGTGATCTATTACAGTGTATTAATGTTGATATACAAACTAGAAATCGAAGAGGTGATTTTATAACATTTTATATTCCTTTCCATCGCACAAGTTATGGCCAAAATTCACCTATAGATCGTTACTGTAAACTTATAAATGACAAACACATTGAAATTTTTGATATATCTCTGAATATGTTTAAAAATAATTTAAATAGAGTATTTATTTAATTTTTTTGTTAGTTCTAAGGTTACAAGTACCTACCTATTCTTATTCTAATATTTGTTATCTAATTATAATGTTGTTAAAGTATTATTAGTACATATTTAGCTCGTAAACTTATTATTGTTAATTGTATAACTTTTAATGGGTAATCCCGTCAATAAATAAATAAATAAATAAATAAAGTAGATAAGGTTCGTGTCGTCGCACAGATATACTCCATGGAAATAAGCAAGAAATAGTCCATGTTCGGGAAACTGAAATATCGAGGTAGCTGACTACTTTTTAGTTATTGTTGACTGTTGACCTATAGGATGAAAACCTACATGTTTCCTGCCTAGAGGTCGGGTCCGTTTTTTAATTATTAACAATTTAGTGCAATAAACGTGATTTTTTCCATTTTTTGCACTCAATTAAAAAGATAAATAGTTGACATAAAATTACAAAATTTATTTTTTTAGAACATTGAAAAACCTTCAAAATGACGATTTTTGAAGTCAAAAAGTTAATTTGTTGCTTCGTAAACTGCAAAATAACTGAAAATCGTTATTTATTAATAACTTTTACTAAAACTAACTTAAAACTGTAGTGTTCCACTCAAATTTGGGTATTGGGGTACATAACAAACCCTCAAAATTTGAGACCGATCCATTAATTAGTTTAAAAGTTATTCTATTTGTTTATCCCAGAGACCTTTGTTGTGCAATAACAAATGACAGAAAATAATGAAGATAGGACAATTCTGCATATGCCAAATGAAAGTAGAAAAGTGATACTATCAAAATGTATTAATAAAAGATAAAAAATGATCTAATATAGTAAAAAATCCTAGTTTATAAACATTTAGAATAACTTGAAAAATATTGTCCGTAGAAAACATCTTTTTACATATTCGAAATGGTGATATTTTACTCAAATTTTTAAAAATGTAGTTCAAATGGTAACTACTCATGGGAAGTGAAGATACAACCGCTTACTTTATTTAGATGGACTTACCCAAGTTTTTTTTATGTATTTTGTCCCGTAGAACACGAATATTTTGGTTAACTGTTGATCCGGATGTCGATAAGATTGTTATAAACAAAAAACTTGAGAAATTAGATTCTTAGCAAAACTAACCTTTTTTTTTCTTTTTTTGGGTCATTCTAAGCAAAAAATGTTAAAAGTTTTTTCGTAGGACGCATAGTTTTCGAGATAAACGCGGTTGAACTTTCAAAATATTGAAAAATTGCAATTTTTGAACCTGAATAATTTTTAATTAAAAAATAAAATAGCAATTCTGCTTACCGCATTCGAAAGTTCATGTTAAATTATACCGGTTTTAATTATTTGCATTGCTAAAAATTAATTTTTTTATTGTTAAACAAAGCGATAAGCACATAGTGCTTGAGTAATGTTTTCAATGCACCTCTCATTTAAAATCGAACGAGTATTCGTGCCTACAAACAGGCAATTTCTATGTATCATGCATTAAAACGCATGCATTAGGCACAGGTCAAAACGCTCAAACATACTTATAATAGTAATATGTAACATTATGCCTGATGTAAAATAAAGAATATTTTTAACACATTTCCAAACATTATTTGAAGAACCTAACATTCTTATTAAAATAAAAATTCTGCTTGCATACATTACGCCTGATGTAAAATAAAGAATATTTTTAACACATTTCCAAACATTATTTGAAGAACCTAACATTCTTATTTAAATAAAAATTCTGCTTGCATTTTTTTTTTCGCAAAAATGGTACATGTTTGAAGGGCGGCTACTAGAGAATTGCTTAGGGCAAGGCTTCCCAAACTGTGCGTTGCGACGCCCTGGGGCGTCGCGGCTTTGTTCGAGGGGCGTCGCGTGTCAGCGCGGACTTTTATTCGATATTTTAAACTAATATATGACTGAAAATAATATTAACTGGGATAACTGTGTAGGCGTGTGTACGGTGGTGCCCGAGCGATTCCTGGACAGTATGGAGGACTACAAGCTCTCATCAAAACCAAGGCTCCAAGTGTAAAATGGAGACATTTGTCATACATAGACAGGCCTTAGCAGCAAAGAAATTACACCTGAATTAAGTGTTGTGATGGATAGCATTATTAAATATAGGATGATGGATAGCATTATTTAATAATTCAAAAAACGATCATTGAGATTATATTTTCAGAATGCTGGGGGTATGTGCACCAAACTTCAAAATTTCAGACATGCTGTGGTTCTTTCTAGTTATGATATTATTATTATCATTGAAACGTGGCTTACTTCTAAAATCTTAGATGCTGAATTGGGATTGAGTGACTTTAATGTGTATAGGCACGACAGAGACACTCAAACTAGTTCGAAGACTCGTGGTGGTGGTGTCCTTATTGCTATCCATAAGCGCCTTCATTCAATGATGGTTAAGCCTATCGATTCCTCTGTGGAACATGTATTTGCACAGGTCATGTGTGCTACTAGAAAGTTAATCATTGGTGCTGTGTACTTTCCTCCACGGTCATCTGGGTCATTATATGAGGAGCATTCCACCTGTATCTTGGACTTAGCAGATAGATTCAGTGACTGTGAGTTCTGTATTTGTGGTGACTACAACCTACCTGAGGCATCCTGGTATAATCTTAATGATGGTGTAACAGTTGAGTGTCCTCAACACTATCCAGCAAATATTGTTTGTACTTGCTACAATTTTCTTAATACGTCACAAGTAAATACTTTGCCTAACCTTTTTAGATCTAGTTTTTTGTACGCAGAGGGATGCAGTGGTGTCGATTTCTACTAGTCCAGAAAGCCACTGCGCATCCGCTAGGAAAAATATTCTAATTCGGATATTTTGCACAATCTTACTCAAAAAGGACTCCTTTTAACAAATTTTCATGTTGCCAGGACCAACAGGTGGTCAAAAATTTTTTAAACGTTTTTTTTTTGTTTTTATCCTAAAATTATTTTTTTTACATGGAAAAAACTTTTTTTAGGTTTTTTGGATCATTCCAAACAGAAAAGGTCTTTAGTGACTTTTCTCTAAAAATTATAGTTTTTGACATATAAGCGATTAAAAATTGAAAAATTGCGAAATCGGCCATTTTTAACCCTCAAAAACTATGTGAAAAACTGAAAATTTGAATGTTGCCAAGGTAGGTAGATATTCTTTAAACATCGATTGATGAAATCCCGAAGAGTTTTTTGCAATACAATATTCAAAACTCCTTTGTTTTTTAATTGCTAATCAAGTGTGCGCGACACAATTTTCCACCGACAGTATGGTGCAAATGAAAGGAATAAATTCGTTATTTCGTAAACCGGTGACTTTAAGAAAAAATCCCGAAACGGTCGATTTTTATTTTTAAGTTATGATATTGTGGCATATATGGTATACTAGTGACGTCATCCATCTGGACGTGATGACGTAATCGATGATTTTTTTAAATGAGAATAGGGGTCATGTGCCAGTTCATTTGAAAGGTTCTTCAATTCTCTATTCAGTAATATAAACATTTACATAATTATTTATACAGGGTGTCCAAAAAATTTTTATTAAATTAAATTATTTGATAAAAAAAGAAGTAGAAGGACACCCTGTATAAATAATTATGTAAATGTTTACATTACTGAATAGAGAATTGAAGAACCTTTCAAATGAGCTACCACACGACCCCTATTCTCATTTAAAAAAATCATCGATTACGTCATCACGCCCAGACCGATTACGTCACTAGTATACCATATATGCCGCAATATCATAACTTAAAAATAAAAATCGACCTGTTTCGGGATTTTTCCTTTACGAAAGTTTATTTATTTATTTTATTTTATTTTATTTTAATTTATTTATTTTATTTTTTTAAAAAAAAGTCGCCAGTTTACGAAATAACGAATTTATTCCTTTCATTTGCACCACACTGTCGGTGGAAAATAGTGTCACGCACGCTTGATTAGCAATTAAAAAACAAAGGAGTTTTGAATATTGTATTGCAAGAAACTCTTCGGGATTTCATCAATCGA
Source organism: Diabrotica virgifera virgifera (assembly GCF_917563875.1). Taxonomy (NCBI): domain Eukaryota; kingdom Metazoa; phylum Arthropoda; class Insecta; order Coleoptera; family Chrysomelidae; genus Diabrotica; species Diabrotica virgifera. The sequence goes on along the minus strand of NC_065449.1, from coordinate 182,975,590 downwards.
TGTTTAAAGAATATCTACCTACCTTGGCAACATTCAAATTTTCAGTTTTTCACATAGTTTTTGAGGGTTAAAAATGGCCGATTTTTAATGGCCGCAATTTTTCAATTTTTAATCGCTTATATGTCAAAAACTATCATTTTTAGAGAAAAGTTACTAAAGACCTTTTCTGTTTGGAATGATCCAAAAAACCTAAAAAAACTTTTTTCCATGCAAAAATAATAATTTTAGGAAAAAAACAAAAAAAAACGTTTAAAAAATTTTTGACCACCTTTTGGTCCTGGCAACATGCAAATTTGTTAAAAGGAGTCCTTTTTGAGTAAGATTATGCAAAAAATCCGAATTAGAATATTTTTACTAGCGGATGCGCAGTGGCTTTCTGGACTATACTGATATTCTATTGAATACTTCTCAACATCATTCAGCTTGTACTATATTGTTACCTGCAGCTAATTTAAATTTATTTCTTAAATATGATGTCTTTTATCATGATTTTAAAAAATGTAATTATCAGGTTTTAAATGAACATTTAGCATCAATTCCTTGGTACGAGGTATTAGATGTATCAGATATTAATTGCTGCATAGAAAATGTTTACCATATTTTATATGACGCCATCAATATGTTTGTTCCTGTCAATCGGTTTAAGTCATTGAAGTTTCCAGTTTGGTTTTCACGAGAATTGATTGAACTTGTCATACAGAAAAAAATAGCTCACCGGAATTTTAAAGCATCAGGCAACTCATATGAGGAATTTTCAGTGTTAAGGGAAAGATGTAAATCATTACAAGCAGTATGTTATAAAAACTATTTAGAGAATATTCAAGCAAATCTTTCAAGCGATCCCCGCTCTTTTTGGAGACATGTTAATGCTACACGTGCGTCTAACGCTTATCCTAATGTAATGTCTAATGAAGGTGGGGATGTAATTGCTCAGTGTGGTGAGGAAATAGTCAATATATTTGCCAATTATTTTTCGGGTACATATAATAATAGTGAGTATAATTTACCTAACTTTGATTTAGAGTACAGTGTAGATGTCCAAACTCTGGAATTTAGTCTGACAGATGTTTTTGAGGGAATTATGAGTTTAAAAACTACATATTCTTCAGGGCCTGATGGTATACCTGCAGCACTTATTAAGAACTGTATGTTTTCCCTTTGTAAACCTTTACAACAAATTTTCAATTTATCATTGTCATCATCTATATTTCCACATTATTGGAAAAATAGTTTTCTTACACCTATCTATAAATCTGGCAATCGCGAGTGTGTAAATAATTATAGAGGTATAACTATTCAATCAGCAATACCAAAACTTCTAGATAAAATGGTATCGATAAATCTTACCTGGGCTTGCCGAAACATAATTATTGATGAGCAACATGGTTTTTCTAACGGAAAGTCAACTGTAACAAATCTTGTCAACTACCAACAATACTTGTTGGGTGGATTTGAGAATAAGATTCAGGTCGACAGCATTTATACTGATTTCTCAAAGGCATTTGACAGGGTTAATCATAACCTGTTGGTTCATAAACTTCATGCGTCTGGCTTTGGTGAACCCATTGTCAATTGGATTAAAAGCTTTTTGATGGGACGTACACAACAAGTTCGTATCAACAATTATGGTTCTAAAGAATTCCATTGTTGTTCTGGTGTCCCACAAGGGTCTCATTGTGGTCCCTTGCTCTTTAACTTGTTCATTAACGATATTGGTAAGGCTATCAAAAACTCACACTTTCTACTATTTGCTGATGATCTTAAGTTATTTCGTTACATACATGATATATCAGATAGAGATCTTCTGCAAGATGATGTTAATAATATATGTTTATGGTCGAAACAAAATGGTTTAAGCCTAAATCTGACTAAATGTTCTTGTATTTCATTTGGTCGTATAAATAATCTAACAGCTAATAGATATGTTCTTAATGATGTACTCTTGGATTCAGTTACCGAGATTAAAGATTTGGGTGTATTATTGGATTGTGCATTGACATTTAGAAGCCATTATCTTAAAATTAAGGAAACAGCATTTCGCAATCTTGGTTTTATTTATCGCAACAGTCATGATCTCTCACCTACTGTATTCAAATTACTGTACTGCTCTCTAGTGCGCTCAGGACTTGAATACTGCTCTGTTGTTTGGTCTCCATTTCATCAAGTTTACATTGATGGATTGGAGAGCGTTCAACGGAAGTTTCTAAGATCCTTAGCTTATAAAGCACAGACTAATATAAGAAATACTGAAAATTTCGTCATAGATTATTCAGGAATAATGTCTCAATTTAATATTGCTACGCTGATGAACCGCAGGTTGAGAGCTGATATGTTGTTTCTATTCAAAATTCTAAACAATGCTATCAACTGTCCGTCATTGTTGGATAATGTATACTTAAACACAATACATAGAACTCGACACACTGCACTCTTTTATATTCCTTTTCATAGGAATGAGTATGCTCGTCATTTTCCCTTGTCGAGAATGCTCAGCTTATGCAATGAAATGCTACTTTATCCGTTCTGTCCAAGCATTAATGTCTTTAAAAGGCAGCTTCAGAGTTTATTGATTTAAATATGTGATATTTTTTATCTTTTGTTATTGAATTTACTGTCTTATTTTACAAAGTTTGTTGTTTAATTGTCTTTTATTCGTTGATTTTTGATGTTTTTTGTATATGATTTTTACTTTTACTATTTTTTTTTTGTACTCGTTTGTAAATGGTTCTACCGTTGAAATAAATAAAAATAAAATAAAATTAAAGTGGTAAACTACACACGACCCGTGAAATCAAGATTTTTCAAGAACTTTGTGAAGAAATGCCTTTAATTGATTAATACAACTCTCGTTGGCTGTCCAAAGGCAACGTACTCGCACATGTATATGAATTAAGAAATGAATTTTACGCATATCTACATACAGAATCGCATAATATTGCGCAAAACTTTATTAATTCGGAGTTTATAATAAAATTAGCATACCTCTGGACATATTTAAGAAATTAAATGATCTTAATAAGTCTTTGCAGGGAAACAATACTCATATTCTGCAATTGGCAGATAAAATTACTGGGTTTCAGAAGAAGTTGCTCTTATTGAAGAGAAAATTAGAATATCAAGAAATTGACTGTTTCCCTGCTTTACAAGGTATTCTACAAGAAAAATCGATAGAAATCCTTGATCCCTCCTTAAAAAATATGTTTGCGCAACACAAGTCATCATTGAGCGAACACTTTGAGAAATATTTTCCCGAAGATCTGGAGCCATATGACTGGGTCAGAAACCCTTTCAAGTCATCCACACAATCGACACTTTCAACAGAGTAAGAAGAAAAACTGACAAGATTGTCCTGTGATTCTAGCCTAAAGCTTTTGGAGCTCAGTTTCTCATGAATATCATGCCATCAGTATTTCTGCATTAAAGGTTTTATTACCATTTGCGACTTCGTACCTGTATGAAACGGGCTTTTCTGCAGTTGCAGTAGTAATTAAAAACAAGTGCAGGTCAAACATAAACGTAGAAAAAGAAATGAGAGTGGTAATTTCCAAACTGGAGCCCCGGTTTCATAAGCTGTGCTCAAAAAGCAAGCACATCCCTCACATTAACCAGCCAGTTACATAAATAAATATCCCTTTTTATTTTTGTGCCTATGTTTTGATTTCGTTCTTAATTTCTAATAAAAATTAAAAATGTTCAAATAGTGTTTTTGTTATAACTCTAACCTGTTACTAGGCTAGTACTAAAATTTGTACTAAGTATTATTGAGGGTTGGGTTGAGGGGCGTCACAAAAAAATAGCAAATTCCCAAGGGCGTCACAGTACGAATAAGTTTGGGAAGCCCTGGCTTAGGGCGTCATTTGACCTAAACGCAGCCCTGCCATCATGACTGATATACCTACCACCAAAAGGCATGATGACCACTGCCATCTCACTGTCACTACGTTTCTACATATCTTCTCATTTTTTAATGATAATATACAGAAAATGATTTTAAATATTGGAATAATAGATATGCCTGTTTATTTATGTAAACCACTGATAAGTGTAACATGTTATGCAAAACATGCAAAAAATAAAACTTAAAACTTACTCATTTGAACTTCTTGTTCATTAACAGCTTGGAGAAGTGATGCAAAAGAAACTGGCAGAAGAGAGGTAGTTTCCCAATTTGTACTAGAAGTGCGTTTAATCTGCATCAGTTGATCATTCAAAGGCATGACAAGTATGCCACCAACTTTGAGTAAATTCTTCATATAACTTTCAAACTGTTCCGGGCAAGCTGCTCCACAATAAACTCTATCATATTGAGCATTCCAGTCACTGGTAAGGCACAAACAATTCCCTTGTACAAACTTGGGTTCACAAAAATCAAATTCATCTATAGCCCCTGAATGTCTTTTGAAGTCTTCGAGTTTTTTGTTGGCATACCATATCACATCACGACGGTATTCTATGCCATGGTTGACTCCGTGAGTACCAAGGATAAGGCCTACCATTGTACTTAAGTAGCCTGTTCCTGATCCAAGATTTAAAAATGACAAACCTTTTTCCAACTTGAGGCCTTCCATTACTTCGCTGTAGATACATGGGGCTGATAAGTGAAGATTGCCGCACTTCCATGCTAAATCTTTGTAAGCGTGTGATTTGCCTTCAGGGAGGAAATATTCTGCTCTATCAACAGCACGGAAAACTCTTTCGATTATTGGCGTCTTTATATAATCTGCTTGGAGTAAATTGTCTATAAGGTCATCATTATTCTGACCAGAACTAACAACGCCACCCATTTTGGCTGTCTAAAAAAATTTGTTGACTGAAATAAATCCTGACATTTTACTTTCTACGTCAATAACAAGCAAAGAAAACAACACAAAAGTACCTCAACAAAATGGACGTATTTGTTCTTTTAAAACACTTTTCAATGCATTTAGAACTTTACTAATGTATATCACACTCAAAATTAATGATTTCACTAATTATTGAGGACAATCATAGAATTTCTTTAAAAACAAGCACTTGTCAAGTCAACTGCTAAATTTTATTTGGAATTTTTTTAGGATTGATGTTTGATGTTTGTGTGAGCGGTGGTGAAGTGGGGGTAGAAACCAGCTGTTTTGGTTTTCTCCACTGTCTTTCTGCGACGTTGCCAAGACGAAATTTTCATAAAAAAAAAAGAAAAAAATTAATTTACTATTTCTTTTAGTCAATAATAAAACGAATTTATGAATAAATAAGGCTCTTTACATGTTTTGTTTATAAAAGTAACGAAATGATTATAATATTAAACTTTTTATTGAAACCATACTTGAAACATTAAAGATGATCTGGAAAAGATGAATTGTTGAAGAAAGTTAAAAAGCTTTTCTGCCATCATAACAACTCGTTAAGAGAAGTCCACATTAACTTTTTATAAGAGAAGTGTTTCTAAGAACAACACAAAAGCACAACTTTATTATTTATTCTTGGTCTACTTAAAGCAGTGGCGGATCAGCGGATCTACGGGATCTTAGGAAAATTAAGGGAACTCAATGTACCTATATTATCTATTATATATCTGTCTTTTATGTAGTTTGGGGTTTGGGTTTATCTCTTCTCTTTTATATTTTTTGATTGATGTTTCATTGGAAGTTACGGGAAGTTACCCCTTCTAAGACAAATTTCCCCTCCAAAGGCATATATGCCTAGATCCGCCAGTGACTTAAAGGCCTTTATTGAAACACTAATTTTTGCTTTTAAATAAGACAATTTGAAACAAATAATATTTTAAAATATGCAAGATGATACAGATATACTTATTTTCCTAACAAGTCATACTTTTCCGCACGCGACTGCAGTTTGCCGAACGACGCGAAGCGGGAGTTCGGCAAGCAGTCGAGTGCGGAAAAGAGACTTTCTGCAAGCGTTAGGAACAATATTTTTCCTACAAATCTTTAAAAAATGACATCTTAATCAATTAATTTAATTAATATGAAAATACATAGTACAAATTAATTATTTGACAAGGTTGTCAAAACCAAAGTTTCAGCATAAGTGGTTAGCATGACGACGATCTTGGTTTCCATGACGACGATTCAAAACCACTGTTCTACTGATTTAACTTTCGAGTATTATGTCAAAATTATTTTATTTCATCAACTTCTCGCGTTAATTTCATTAAGACATGAATACAATAAGATATATTTGAAATAAATTAGTAAATTATATCTAAATATTAGTTTATTGCATGTATTATAATTACTTTAAGGCCAGATTAACATATCTAAATTAACACGCGTGCGGAAAAGTAAAAAGCGTGTGGCAAAGTAACACGCGTGCGGAAAAGTAAAACTTTCTAAACTAAAATGCGTGCGCGAAAGTAGACATTTTTGCACGCTCGTAGAAAAAATCTGTATTTGCATTCAACTAAAGTAGTCCAGGCTCCAGGTGAAGACTTTCAAAAAGCAGATCATGCAGAAAATGAACATCAGATCGAAAAACTGAAAAATACCTACGTGTGTCGCAATATTTTTCAAAAATCTATCAAATGACACCAAAAACGACTCCTCACGAAAGTGGGGTGCTTTAAAATCTTAAATAGGAACCTCTATTTTTTATCGTAGCTTTTGAATTTCTGACGCTTATTTCCTTTTATTCGAGACATTTTTTCGAATTATGGATAGATATGACGCTACAATCGGAAGATTTTTGGAGAGATGGTGAATCTCCACTAAAATGGAAAACTTAACTTAACTTTTTTTGGTTTTAGGACCTAATCTTCACAACCCAATAGGTCCCCATGGTCCCCATGACGCTTTATTAATTGCAGATTTAGCATACATTATATACAAAAGGCTCCCCCATTATTTTGAGCCTTCTGTAAAAATGGTTTAAATTAATTAGAGCAGGCTATATCGTCGCCCCCGTTAGGTAAATTATTCCGATTCGATTCTTTTGCACAAACTTACTCAAAAAGAGGTCCTTATTACAAATCCACAGGGTGCTGCGGTTGGAAAATTGGTTAAACAAAATTTTTTTAAACAAATTCAAAAAATCAATTTTTTCACTTCGGACAATTTTTTTTAGATTCTTTACGAGCAAAAAAGGTCTCTTGCGATTTTTCTCTAAAATTTATAGTTGTCGAGTTATATGCGATTCAAGATTTTAAAAAATGCGAAAATGGCTATTTTCAAGGCTTAAAACTCGGTTAAAATCAGTGACGGATCTACGGGGAGGGAAAAAGGGGAAATTTCCCCCCCTAACAAGGTCCAAATTTAAAGAAAAAAATTGTTGAAACATAAAAATATATTAGCTGACATGAAACTGAAACTAATAAAAGACAAATTCAACCCAATAAGCAAGCTAGTTATAATAGAACAATTAAGGGAACTTAATGCATATAAGTTATCATTTATGTTTTTTATGTAGTTTGGTTATGTCTTTTGGTTGGTGTGTCATTGAAAGTCCCCCCCCCCCCTAGCTAAGGCAAATTTCCCCTCCCAAGGCAAATTTCTAGATCGGCCACTGGTTAAAATTATTATTATGAAAGTCAGAAAGTGGCTAAATCAAAGTTTAAAGCCCCTCCTACATGATCCTGAAGAAATTTTTGTCATTAATTTATTAGATACTAAGTTATTTTTAATTATTAACAATGAGTGGCTAAGAGCGTATTCGAGGCGGCGCGGCCGTCAATGTGAGTGCGAGTAAGATGCACTATTGGACTGCCGCAAAGATGTCTCTTGTTCTCAACATAAGATAAGAACCAAACTTCTAGGTGGTTGATTATTATAAAGACTTTGATTATTATAGACCAGGTTATTTAGTACCTACTAAAAACACCCGAATAAATCGATTTTTAAATACAACACCTAGAGACTTAATGCTTAAAAGTCTGCTATAGAAAAATGGGTGGAAATGCATACCCAATTGCATTTTAAACTACATAAAATGTTCATAAACATGTCAAAAGCATATTAAGGGCCAGATTTTGTTACTTGAGATTTTGTTTTTGGTGTTGCTGGACACGGCTACGCCATCAGAACTGACGTCCGGAGCACCTGGTACCCAGGGTCACTACTAAGACAGGTCATCGTGAGGTTCATGGGTTATTGGCACTAAATTGATGCAAACAGGTTACTTGGAGATTTTTGGAGTCCCTCAACACGAATACGCAGAGCACCGGTGCCCTGTGTTACAGCCAAGGCACGTCATCTTCTGGAGTTTCGAGGGTTTTCGGCTTTTTTTGGGGTTTTTGGGATAGCTGAATACGAATATAGAATCAGAACCGACCCTCGGAGCACCTAGTACCCAGGGAGACTGATATGTACGTCCTCTACTGGAATTTTGAGGTTTTCTGACACTAAATTGATGCAAATAGATTACTCGGGGAGTTTTTGGGGTTGCTGAAGACGAATACGCCATCAGAACCGACATCCAAAAACCGAAAATGCATGAAATTCAAAAAGATGACGTGTACGTATCAGTCACCCTGGGAATTAGTTGCTCATTATTAGTCAATTAGGGTTTCAAGTGATTTCGGCGCTAAATTAATGCAAACAGATTACACGAGGGTTTTTTGTGGTTACTGAACACGAATACGTCATCAGAACCGACACTAAATTTATGCAAACAGATTATACGAGAGGTTTTTGGGGTTACTGAACACGAATACACCATCGGAACTGACACCGGAGCACCTGGTGTACACAGTAACAGATAAGGCATGTCGTCTTCTGGAGTTTCGAAGGTTTTCGGCCCTGAATGCATGCAAGTAGATTCCTAGGTGGTTTTTGGGGTCGCTGATCACGAATACGCCATCAGAACCAACCCCCGGACCACCTGGTGCCCAAGGTCACTGCTAAGGTATGTTACCTTTTGGAGTTTGGACTTGGACAACAGGTGCACCGGGGAGTCGGAGCTGATGGCATATTCTTGTTCAGCGATCCTAAAAACCACGAGTAAACTGTTTGCTTCAATTTAATGCAGATAACTCTCAAACCTCCAGATGACGTAGTTTAGCAGTGATCCTGGGCACCATGAGGTGCTTAGGTGGTCAGTGACCCCAAAAACCCCCAAATAACAAAAATCTGGCCCTTAATACACTTACTTTGACATGTATATGCACTTTTGTATGCATTTTATGCACATTATAATGGAACTATGCATTTTAACTTATTTTCTATACTAGACTTTTTTCCTGACATCATCCTGAACCTGAAGTTTAAATTTAAGAACTTTGTTATGTCTTATAATATGATAATGCGTAGTGAAGCGAATTTAGTTTACATAGCGCGATATAGCGCGATGTGTGTCTCATCTGGGGATGTGCGAGAGGCGCCCGACTGTGGACTTTCGAATGTGCGAATGTCTTGTTGTTACCACCAAGAAGCACCAATTTATAGGGAATCTTACAAAATGGGAAAAAGTAACGAACTTTTTTATTGGCTTTTAGTTTGTACATTCAAACAATAAAATGTGTTTTGTGATCGATTTTTAAGAAACCTTTTATAGTCCGACTTTAACGGTAAAATATTGCAAAACCTCTAAATTTTGAAGAACCGCTTGGATTGACATGAAATTTGGCATACACATAGCTAACAAGTCAAAGAAAAAAAGTGATATTGTGCCGATACGTGCTTTTGCCCTGGGGGTGGTTTTTACCCCCTTTTGAGGGTGAAAAAATATTCGTCCAAAGAAAGTCAGGAAATGGATAAACTGGCTAATTTTAAGTAACTTTTGTTCTATAGAGTTTTTTCACTAAGTCAATATTTTTCGAGTTATTTGGCAGTGAATATGTTCATTTTTTCAACACAATAACCACGATTTTAGACGGTTTCTCGCAAATAACTCAAATAGTAAGAATTTTATCGAAAAAAAATTCTTGGCAAAAATATAGCCTATAAAAAATTTAAAAAAAATGGTGTATATATCACGTCTCTACACCTAGTATAAGCAGAGTTATAGCTAATGAAAAATAGGTTAATATTCGTCAAATTCCAAATGGAATACTTTAACGTGAAATAACCAAAAATGAAGCACATTTCGGGGAAAACTCATTACAACTTATTTAAAGTGTTTAAAAAAAGCTTCATTTTTGTTTTATAAAAAAAATTTCTAGCATCAAAATTAAACAAGTTACGCTCAAAATAAAGTTAATCCCTTTTGGTTTTGGTAAAAAATCGAGAAAATCACCCCCTAATTAGTATCTTAAATGAACTTAATCGTTACGACTTCACAAGTTTCTTGACTCGTGTATATATTGTTTATATGATCTGTAAGTTTCATCGGTTCAAAGTCCTTATTATTAAAAGGGCTGTAGTTAAAAGGGGTTGAACGAGTCACTGATCACGAATGTAAACAAATTTAGAAACACCAAATCTTAATCAATTTTTGTCTAACAGAAAAACCAAAAAATACATGATATTCAGAAAAGCAAATCTTACTTTTTTTGTTTTTCGAGATTTTTGGTATCTCTAACAATTTTTAAGTTATTTTGAAAAAAAGCATATTTTTCAATATTTAAATTTTTAAAAATTTTACTTTGAAAACAAATTTTTTCAAAAATAAGCACTTTGAGTCGATGAAACTTACAGACCATATAAACACAACATAAGTAAAATAATTTGTGGAGCGGTAACGATTAATTTCATTTAAGTTGCTAATTAGGGGGTGGTCTTCCCGATTTTTTTTTTTGCAAAAACAAAAGGGATCAACTTTATTTTGAGCGTAACTTGCTTAAATTTAATGCTAGAAACTTTTTGCAAAAACAGAAATAAAGCTTTTTTTAAACACTTTAAAAAAGTTATAACGGGTTTTCCCCAAAAAGTGCTTAATTTTTTGAGTATTTCACGTCGAAATATTCTATTTGAAATTTGGTGAATATGAATCTATTTTTCATTGGCTATAACTCTGGTTCTACGAGATCCAGAGACCTAACGCGTACACCATTTTTTTTACTTTTTTATAGGCTATATTTTTGCTAAGAACGTTTTTTTCGACAAAATACTTACTTTTTGAGTTATTTGCAAAAAACCGTCTAAAAATGTGGTTATTTTGTTGAAAAATGAACATATTCACTCGCAAATAACTCGAAAAGTGTTGACTTGGCGAAAAAGCTCTATAGAACAAAAGTTACTTAAAATTAGTCAGTTTACCCATTTCCGGACTTATTTTGGACATATATTTTTTCACCCCCAATAGGGGGTGAAATACACCCCCAGGGCAAAAGCACACATCGGCACAATATCACTTTTTTTCTTTGACATGTAAGCTATATGTATGCCAAATTTCATGTCAATCCAAGCGGTTGTTTAAAATTTAGAGCAAAAACCGTGAAAGAATGGACTATTATTAAAAATAGAGAGGTAAAAAATACAGGTGTATAGTTCGAATGATTTCTTCATGATCATAAACGGAACTTTAACCTATTGTTGACGCCAATTGATATGAAAGAGGTCTACTCATACTGTTTTTAAGACGATAACTTGGTGCATAAAGTTTGGCAGTTCAGATATTGTATAAATAAAAAAGAGTCTAAATCCGTGATCCAACGGAACGTGAAGCGGCCTTCTTTGCCGGTGCACAGTTGGGGAAGAGAAATAAAAACTAGATAATAGAAAAAGACAAAAATCTAAAGGCTGGAACTAACGCAACGTGGAATACCGTTCTTGCCGTCAATGTTTGTGGTGTATGATTCGTATGATAGGAAAAAACTGTCTATTTTCGGTCGGTGTGGGCAGTTCCGATATTTGTCGATAAATCAACACGGTTTAATGGAAGTTCGGAAGCTGATGCACAGCAGGTACCAACCCTCCAATTCTTCCAACGCGGCTAGGAGCTGCTACGGCTAGTGCTGTGGTAATTTTACTATGGAGTGGTCTAACGAAGTTGTGTTAAAATTTTTATCATTGTATGGAGCCGAACCATATATTTGGAATTTGTGTAATCCAAACCATAAAAATAAATATTTAATAGGTTTATGATACCGGTAGGTGATCAAAGAGAAAAAGTAGCGATACACGTCAGCTCAGGATTCATTTTTTTCATATAATTAACCAATTTACTAAAATTTTTACCGCCATCACTGGTGGCGTACAACAGACTAAACTAAACCCTCAATACTCGAGGGGACAGGGGACACACTTCATCGGAATGATTCGATCATATTTTGGGGTAAATCGACTGAAATTATAAAAAAAAGTAAATATTTATTTATTTCACAGTAACGTGGCGCGCCAAACGTGCTCTCTATTCTTTTCACAACTAGCTATTGTTTGTTTCTCTTCGTCGACATGAAGAACGCCGCTCCACATTCCGTTGAATCCCGACTTAATAAGATTACATAATTCAAATAGATAGTAAACAATTGACGGAAACGGCGACTTCTCTGCGAGCGCGAGCAGATCAAGATCCACATCCACAAAGGATTATCGAGCCAATTATGTTGATGATGGTTGTTTCTTTCCATAAGCTAAATGATGTGAAGAAGTAGGATCCTGACTTTGCTCCATTCCTAGACACTCCATTGAGATCATATTTTGTAAAATATAAAATTTTCTATATTTAGCATCGTTTTTGTTAGGGTAAAAAACAACTATGGTTTATTATCTGTATCCAATAACAGTTTAAAATCATATAATTAATATTCATTTTATATCGAAATATTGAAGTGATCTAGCCAATTCCCAATTTTACAGATACCGTTAACCTACCGGTCGAATACTAACGGTACACCTATGTGTAACATATTTAGTTAATTTAATAGTTCTAGTTAATTTTTTTTAATAGTTATAAAATTTTACAATGTTGGAATACTAAACATTCAATCCAAATTAAAAATAGTCTTGTTGACAACGCCTACCTAATATACTGTATAGTGTACAGCGCTGGAAGAAGAAGACATTCATTCCACACTTCTACTATTCACAATAAACACAGTCGGAAAAATTAAAGAATAGGGCTTTTCATTCACAGTCATTTGTTTCGAGCTTCTGTCATGTGTCACATAATATTAATATATCTACGTCATACGTTATTGGTATATACAATAATACAAATCAAAGACGTATGGCGTAGATATATTAATATTATGTGACACATGACAGAAGCTCGAAACAAATGACAATCGATGAAAAGCCCTATACCCATGAACGATCACATCAATCACTTATTTTGTATTTGCTGTCTTTTTCTATAAATAACAAACGTTTGTTATAGAAAAAGATAGCAAATACAAAATAAGTGATTGATGTGATCGCATTGTCATTTGTTTCGAGCTTCTGTCATACATAATGTTGTATAATCCGTGTATAATATTAATATACACGGATTATACGAAATATGACGGAAGCTCGAAACAAATGACTGTGAATGAAAAGCACTATTCTTTCATTTTTCCGACTGTACATGACCAGTGTATTTATCTGCATCACGTAAATTAAAAAACCGTGTCACAAGAGAAATATATTTTACCATGATATTATTTTCACCTGGCTATTTTGAAAAAATGTGAAAACATTGAATTATCCACGTCCGTCTGTCCGTCCGTCCGTAATCACATCTACTCCGTTATTATAGAAGATATAATGACAAATGAAGTGTTGAATGAAAGCTGAATCAAGGATGGTATTAAAGGCAGGGCCTATTTTACCACTAGGCCCGTGACCGTGAGGCACCTATGCCTCGGGCCCGTAGTTTAATAAGACCCGGAAACATCACCAAAAAATTTTTTATTGCAATAACAAAATAAAAATTTCATAATTCTTTCATTTTACGAACAGGAAATCATAATAAACGATGACTCCACTATTGATTTTCAAGCGACTTCATTTGTCGCAAGTACATCTCCGTCATATCCTATAGAAAACGACAATGTCAAAAACTCTTTTCGTAGCGATAGGTATAGGGGATTGGCCAAAACATTTAAATCTGGAATTTCAATAATATTTTATAAATAATCGACCGAATCAATATATTGATAAAATTAATTAACATGTTACACAACTGGATAGGTAATAATAAAACCAGAACTTTGCAAAGTGCGATTTTTTTTATAAAATGAAAGCTATTGGGGAAAAATTCTTCGCGAGTGATTAGTGTACACTGTGTACAGTCCTAAATGTAGCCGTGTTACGTTTGTAAACTGATTTCCACGAAAATTATTGTTCTTCTAACTTTCGTTGGGTACAACAAGGGTATAACCACTGGACAAATATCAATAGGGCAGTTATTCAACATGAGCGATCTCCTGAACATATTTTATCAATTGGTACGTTAGTCAAGAGAAGTAGTAAAGCAGGACAAATTGTAATATTAATTTACTGTTTTCTTTGGGAACTAAAGCCAGAATTCTATTTTAAAATTAATTTATTAACGTTTCGACTTCCACGTCGAAAGTCGTTATCGAAAAATGAAATTATTTTAAATTATCCCAAAGAAAACAGTAAATTACATAATTATGTCACAAAAAAGTTGTTTAGAAGAAAAGGAACATAAGAGAAACGTTCTTCAACGATTAATAGCAACCATTAAATTTTTGTCCAAGAACGGTCTATCCTTTTATGGTTCAACAACCAAATTATTTTGACATAATATGTCATTCCCACTGTATATAGGTATATTATATACAGTGTGTCGCATTTAAGATAAAGACAGTCCTATATTTTGACTATCAAAATAAATACATATTTGAAGTGTTGCACAGTCATACAGGTTGATTGTTCACATTTTTTAAGATACTCAGATGAAATTTTGCTTCGCGTTAAAGATATCGTAAGTTATTTGAAAAAGTTGTTACAAATATTATTCTAACCCCACATAACAAATTTCATGAAATTTTTTTTTGTTTTTTCATTATTTGTAGTCAGCGTCAGGACCCTAAAACTTAAAATTGGCTGGCCCGAGATGCATCTCGTGACAGCTGAGATGTATTTTAGAGTCGTCCTGACTACAAATAAATGAAGAAACTAAAAGTGCGAATTTTGTCATGCAATTTGGTATGTGGAAATATGACAATTTTGACGAATTTTTGTAATGTCAGTGTCATTATATTCGTTCGCGGACCCTGCCGGTGACTTTTAGTCCACTATATTTATTTAATGTACCTATTATCGTTTACTGATAAATATACCAGTATATTAATAATTAATTATTAAACCATACAGAAGTAAAAACTTCTTTTGTATATTGGTATAAAAAGTTTTATTAAAAAACATAAAAGTCCTCAAAAGGATTTGCAAAACGTTTTCAATCTGAATCAGATCATCCTCAGTGCCTAGAACGAAGTATTTCCACGTTAAAATGAATGCAAAAGGTTAAAATTGTGACTAGGTTAAAGAAAAATGTGGCAATACTTACGTTCTGCTTCGTAAAAGAAACTAGCAACTTTTTGAAAAAGGTTACATCGATATTTATGGTTTACATAATAATTAAGTGGTATTTGTAGCGACTCCAAGTCGATGTTACCAGATGAAATGTGTTAGGAGTGCTCAAAGGGCAACATGGTTCCCTGCTCGTTAAGAACGTATATAAGAATGTATATACAGGGTGCGCCAAACCTCTGGTCTTCTTTGATTACGGCTAAACTATGAGATATACAAAAAAATGTTTATAACAAAACTAATGTGTATCAAAGAGGTCTATAATTTAAAATTATTTTCAATTATACAGGGTGAGTCAGAACGACGGTATGAACCAAAGTTTTATTTTTTTAAATGGAACACCCTGTATATTAAATCATTTTTGAATATATTATTTAAAAATATGAAAAATTTGTATAAGGTCTTATAGGTCTAAAGTTAATAATTTTCGAAATATTTACATTTTTATTGAGAAAAATGGTAATATTTATAGGGTTGTGGATTATGTTTCCAAGGAAATAAAAATTTGGGTGATAGGTCAAAGTTTTTAAAATATAGTGTTATTTTTAAATAATTTAATATTTTTTACTTTTAGCCATAAAATATACAGTGTGATCACTATTTGCAAATACAAAATTTTCTCATTTTTTTTAAATGGGACACCCTGTATATTACTTTTGCGTTTTGTAGTAAATATTACAACCTTTTTTTTTAAAAAGGTTGTATGTACCTAGCATGTTTCGTTTTGTAGATATTTAAAAAAAACTATAGATTTTACGTGTTTGCGGATTTTTTATTTAAACATTTTTTTGCAAAAAAAAATAATTATAATCTGGTTTTAGAAACATACACTAAAATATAAAATATGAAGATAAAAACGTAATTAAAGATTAAAATAAATCGTATGCTAGTACAATTCAATTGAATTTAATAACTTTAAATTATTTTACAAAAATATTTTACCATATTAATGAATGCATAAATTAGTTACTAAATTAAATAAACAACCAAATTTTAAATCAACCGTAGTAATTTTTCTACTACAGCAACTTTCCTGTACCAAATTAATTGTTAGTTAAATTGTATTTAGTTAAACTTTTAATTTACCTTTTAAATTTACTTACATACATCTTGAGAATATAAAAATTATTATAAAGTATGCTTTGAAACAAATGAATGTTAAATGTATCATCCAAATTATTTATTAATATAAATAGTATTTACTGGTGTCACAAAAACTGGGAATACTTCAGTGGTGTCATGGCAAAATTAGCAGTGCGGGAACGCAGTGCCGGAACGCATTGCTAATTTTTGTTTACAAAACCTAAATTCTCTATTATTTTTTTTCTTTTCTTAACCAGTGTGGGAACGGCGTTCCCACGCGTTCCCACACCATGACACCACTGGAATACTTTTGTAGTTGAAATTTTTGTAACAATTTTTTTTATTTTAAATTTTAATTTTTTAACCGAAACATTTTTGGATATGACATTTGTTTTGGGCGAAACCATTAGAAATTATTACCACATTTTGTGACACGAGTAGGTACATAGATACTATTTACTTCTTAATATACTTCCATAACGTTCATTTGTTTCAAAGCATACTTTATACGTTCTCAAGATGTAGGTAAATTAAAAAGTTATTAACTGATCTTACTCGTAAATACAATATAACTAACAATTAATTTGGTATAGGAAAGTTGCTGCGGTAGAAGAATTACTACGATTGATTTAAAATTTGGTTGTTTATTTAATTTAGTAACTAATTTATGTATTCATTAATATGGTAAAATATTTTTTGTAAAATAATTTAAAGTTATTAAATTCAATTGAATTGTCCTAGCATACGATTTATTTTAATCTTTAACTACGTTTTTATTTTCATATTTTATATTTTAGTGTATGTTTCTAAAACCAGATTATAATTATTTTTTTTGCAAAAAAATTTTTAAATAAAAAATCCGCAAGAACGTAAAATCTATAGTTTTTTTAAAATATCTACAAAACGAAACATGCTAGGTACATACAACCTTATACCAAAAGAAAGGTTGTAATATTTACTACCAAACGCAAAACTAATATACAGGGTGTCCCATTTAAAAAAAATGAGAAAATTTTGTATTTGCAAATAGTGATCACACTGTATATTTTATGGCTAAAAGTAAAAAATATTAAATTATTTAAAAATAACACTATATTTTAAAAACTTTGACCTATCACCTAAATTTTTATTTCCTTGGAAACATAATCCACAACCCTATAAATATTACCATTTTTCTCAATAGAAGTGTAAATATTTCGAAAATTATTAACTTCAGACCTATAAGACCTTATACAAATTTTTCATATTTTTAAATAATATAAAAATAATTTAATATACAGGGTGTTCCATTAAAAAAAATAAAACTTTGGTTCATACCGTCATTCTGACTCACCCTGTATATTTGAAAATAATTTTAAATTATAGACCTCTTTGATACACATTAGTTTTGTTATAAACATTTTTTTGTATATCTCATAGTTTAGCCGTAATCAAAGAAGACCCGAGGTTTGGCGCACCCTGTATATATATATATATATATATATATATATATATATATATATATATATATATATATATATATATATATATATATTATATATATATATATATATATATATATATATATATATATATATAATATATATATATATATATATATATATATATATATATATATATATATAATGTTCTTGAACTCCTAAGTGGAGCATAGAGCTTCAGTGAAAACGCGCCATCGGGTTCTATTTTGCGCTAGGGCCTTCACCTCATTCCAAGACTTTCCTTGACTTCTTATCTCGTTCATGATGGATCTTCTCCAAGTTTGTGCTGGGCGACCTCTTTTTCTTTTTCCTTGGGGATTCCACTCTAGGGCAGTTTTTTCAATACTGGAACTATCTTTTCGGTGTGTGTGACCTATCCACCCCCACTTTCTGGATTTTATTTCATTTTCTACCCTCTTTTGTTGGGTCAGGTGTAGCAGATCTTCGTTTCTGATGGTGTCTGGCCAGAAAATACGGACAATTCTTCGTAGACATTTGTTAACAAAGACCTGCAATTTGTCTGTAAGGGATTTTGTCACTTTCCAGGTTTCACATCCATAGAGTAGAACAGATATAACATTTGACTGGAATGTTCGGGTTTAAATATGACTAACATGACTATGACATGAATATGACTAAACATTAGTGAAATCGTGCCTGCAGCCATCGACGCAAAATTACCTGAAGAGTTCAAAAACCGACTTTTGGTTCAACTTTCTTGTTGGGTTCTAATTAGCCTTTTTTAACTGTTTTATGAACAGATGTAATTTATAATTATTTTCTCAATGAATTCAATTCTTAATATAGTTTTACGCAAAATCAAATGAAGAAAGAATATACAACAACAACAGATTTATTATCGACAAAAATGCATATTAAAAAGTAGAAGAAGTGTTCAGTATTAAGGTCCTAAGGTCCTATATTAAATTAATGACTCAATTATAATCTAATTTCGGCCAGAGAAAAATGGCTTATACTTGCTCAATTAAAAGAATAATAAAATTAACTACAAGAACCACACCTAGTAAGAAATTAATGTCGTAGTCAGCAGGTAAAGGTATAATGAACCGTAGGTAGGTATACATACTACAAGATACAAATAAGAGATATAAACATCTAAAAAAACTTAAACCAAGGAAATCAAGAAAACAACGAGCTAAACAAACCTATAAAACGGGCAAGATTTGACCAACGTTGATAACTGTTTTGTACACTTATATAGTCCAGGCTGTACGCTCGTCCCCGTTAGGTAAATTATTCCCATTCTTTTTTTTTGCACAAAACTTACACAAAAAGAAGTCCTTATAACAAATCACAGGGTGCCAGGCGGTGCCGCGGTCGGAAAATTGTTTAAACTATTTTTTAAACAAATTCCAAAAATCAATTTTTTCACTTTGGCCAATTTTTTTTAGATTCTTTGAATCATTCTGAGCAAAAAAATCTCATGCAATTTTTCTCTAAAATTCCAATATTCCAAGGCAACAATTCTGTTAAAGAGTATTATGAAAGTCAGAAAGTGACCAAATCAAAGTATAAATTCCCCATACAAGATCCTGAAGAAATGTTTGTCATTATTTTATTACCAAGCTGTTATGTTTAGTTATTAACAATGAGCGCTAAGCGCGTTTTGAGCCGCCCGTCCAATGGTGCATCTCTCTCGCACTTAGGCGTGTGTGAAAATGACTTTACCTGATAAATTACTTTCTGGCACTTGATGTGTTAATGGCAAGTACCTTCTTCTTCTTCAGGTTCC
This sequence comes from Diabrotica virgifera virgifera, assembly GCF_917563875.1. Taxonomy (NCBI): domain Eukaryota; kingdom Metazoa; phylum Arthropoda; class Insecta; order Coleoptera; family Chrysomelidae; genus Diabrotica; species Diabrotica virgifera. Next base: position 182,955,923 of record NC_065449.1, on the reverse strand, counting down.
TTCCCCTATCGGAGGTTGGAAATCATCATCACTATTTTAATTTTATTGGCCGCACTTCTGAATAATTCTAATGAGCTGCAATCGAACCACTCTCTCAAATTTCTTAGCCAGGATATTTTGCGTCGTCCTGGGTTTCTCTTCCCTTGCATAATTAACCTAGGTAATACGTACTTCTCGCCCCTCATTATATGAGCCAGATATTGAATCTTTCTAATTTTAACAGTTTTTATGACTTCACATTCTTTCTTCATTCTTTGTAACACCTCTATTAGTTACTTTTTCAGTCCACGATATTCTGTGGATTCTCCTGTAGCACCACATCTCAAAGGAGTTTAATTTTTTGATTTCAGACTGTTTTATTGTCCACGCTTCCATGCCGTCTAGTAAAGTAGAAAAAACCTAACAACGTAGCATTCTTGTGCGGATCTCTAGATTAAAGGCCGCGTCCCACCATCAAATAATTTGATCAAACTGGTTTGAGCAAACTGAAAGTGACAGTTAGTGACGTCACATCCTGAGTGTTCATTGTGGATAATAATGAAAAATTTTAATTTTAAATAAAGTACAAACAAGTTAGACAACTCAATACAAAAAATTTGATCAAACTAGACTGATAGTGAGAGCACAGATTTTTAGAATTTCAAAAAAACTGCAATTGTGACGTCACTTTGACGTACTTCCTCAAGTACGTAAAGTTTGCTCAAACTGTTTGATCAAATTATTTGATGGTGAGACGCGGCCTTTAGGTTACGGTTGCAAAGTAAGTTCTTCAATTTTATGAACGTGTTTCTTGCATTTCTATTCTAGATCTGATTTCTTTTGTTTGATCTCTATCTTCGGTTAGCCACGTTCCTAAATATTTATATGTTATTACTCTTTCGATCGTTGTATTATTGATGATCAGGTTATGTACATTTTGTGGTTTTTTGAGAATATCATTGATTTCGTTTTCTTGAGATTCATTTGCAGTCCGTACCTTTCACATGCATTGTATACATGCTGTATTATGTACTGTAAATCTTCCATGTCACTTGCAAATATGACCGTATCGTCCGCATATCTAATATTATTAATGCTATTTCCGTTGACCAAAATACCTTCCACAATATCCAATAAAGCTTCTTGAAATATCACTTCACTGTAGACGTTGAATAAGAGTGGTGAAAGTATGCACCCTTGTCGAACTCCTCTAGGTATAGTTACTTCCTCTGTCAGTTCTCCTTCGACTCTTACTCTTGCTTTCTGATTTTGATACAGATTCGATATAATTTGTAGATCTCTATGTTTTTGGTCTTAAGAATACTTAAAAGCTTTTCATGTCGAACTCTGTCAAAAGCTTTTTTTAAATCTATGAAGCAAGCATATATGTCCTGATTCATATCCAGACATCGTTGTGTCAGAACATTGACTCCGCATGTAGGCAAGTACCTATATTGTTTATTTTTTTTTTTCTAATGTTGTTTCTAATGATATTCATTAAAAGCCTATAAGTAATATATTATAATAGAATCAATCACGACAATATAATATTCTAATTCATTAGGCTAAAATATTAGGCTTTTAACTTGACGATAGTTGATAAAAAAATGAATAACATTAGAAAAAATCATAAAGGCATTAACAACATCAAGCGCCAGAAAGAAATTTATCAGGTAAAGTAATTTTCACACACGCCTGAGTGCGAGAGAGATGCACCATTGGACGGACGCGGACGGCTCAAAACGCGCATAGCGCTCATTGTTAATTATTAAAAATAACAACTTGGTATTAAAATAATGACAAAAATTTCTTTAGGATCTTCTATGGGGGCTTTATACTTTGATTTGGTCACTTTCTAACTTTCATATTAATAATTTTTAACCGACTTATTAAGAGTTGAAAATAGACACTTTTGCGTTTTTCAAATTTTAAACGCGTATAATTCGACAACAATCAATTTTAGAAAAAAACCACAGGATACGTTTTCTGCTCAGAATGACCCAAAGAATCTAAAAAAAATGTCCAAAGTAAAAAAATTGGTTTTTTGAATTTGTTCAAAAAAAAAGTTAACAATTTTCCTACCGCGGTACCGCCTGGCATCCTGTGAATTTGTCATAAGAACCTCTTTTTGAGTAAGTTTGTATAAATAACCGAATCGGAATAATTTACCTAACGGGGCGAGCATACAGCCTGGACTATTAATACTATTTAAATTCAATTACGTTAATGAGCCTATTAATTAAAAATTGTATTGAAAGTTTGGTTGCCTATAGTTAAGAATGAGGTGGATTAGAAAAATTAATAATTACTTCTTATCGTCATGCTTAAATAATACTAATGTAAAAGAAAGATGTTTCTAAAGAACCTACCTATTTACATAATAAAAATGTTCTCTTTCGAATTTTTCTCTAGTTCAATACGCATACATTTGGTCATCTTATGAAAATTACAAAAATGTCATTTCAGTAACCTTGTCAACAATCGAATCTATGAACCTCATTTTTAATTTATTAAATCAGTCTAAAATGTTTAAATTATCTTATTTATTAATTTATTATGGATACAATAAATTAAGTTCTTATTGAACATCTTGGCAACGTTGTTCAGTGCTGCGCAAACTCTGTAGCCTATCTACAACAGTTGAGGTATTTTATTTATTGTAATTATCAGATTATATACATAGAATGTAAACATAATAATTTTATTTCACATCTATTACCTGAAGATTACTTTTACGATGCAACATATTATTATAAAAAATATTAAATATTCTTTGCTTTATGAAAGAATTTAAACTTCCAGTTTACCACTTCCGTTTATCCAAACTAAAATATAGAAAAAATAGAAGCAACTTTTGCGTTATAACTTAATATTAATTATGTAAAACAAATAATGTAAAGTTCTTTTAATAATACAAACTTGGAGTAAATTCATTTTGTGGTGTAAGCGGGGATCTTGGTTTAGGCATAATCAGTTATTTTTATGCAACCATATTTTACCTACTTTACTAATTTTACAAAAAATTAACTATGTATTTTGAAATATTATTTTATATTCGTTATACCATTACAGTGGAATAGATAATGGTACTTAATGTAGATAGTAGGTACATCATAATGTAGCTTTTAACATTTTAAAGAGTTATTTTTAAAAAAATTTGACACCTTTGGTATTATACACAAACTGCTAATGGCATCCATTTCCTATTATCTAAATGCACATAATTCTGTTCTTGGAATTTAGGTATGACTTTAATTTTATAATATGCTTCGTTGATATATTTGTTAAGTGACAATAATAATTGTTCTTATTGAATTACGGTGGCATTTTTTACACTTTAGGAAAATATCACAGAATTATTCTATTATTCATCCTATGATGTAAGTGGTGTACACCTAAATGGTGGCACATTCAAATCTACGATATTGGCAAAGGAAAATACTAGTTTCTTATTACAATCTAATGTTTATGAATTATAGTGAAGTATTGATGAGTATAAAATAGACAGAAAGATTTTTTTATATGGCTTTTTACTTTGAAAAGAATAAAATATTTTGAAATACGTAAACGCGCGAAACTTAATTTTAGGGAAATCGTGTCCCCTCTCTCACAGTCATGCGCAGTTTATATTAATATAGATATTCTGTGAAAATCTCATGAATAGTTTTTGATCGTAACAAAATTAAAGTTTTACAATTGTGTGGTGTTAATGGATATTATCTAAAGGTATTTATAAATATATTTTAGTTTTACTGTCACAGTTTTGTACTTACTGCAATCTTTACCATCAGTTTTATTTTATGAAATATAAAAGTTTTGAGGTGTAGTAGACACTCACAACCGTCAGACAAGGACTTTTATATCTGTATTGAACTGATCTTTTATACATTTATTGCAATCTGCTGTACTTCATATTCATAAGAAATATTTTTCTGTCACAAATCATGTGCACTTTTTATAAAGATATTATGCGAATAGTAACTCCGATATGATTCAATATTTATATTATGTATTGTGAAATTTTTCAAAAAGTAACTTTATTATTTATGGTTTTTGCAGAAATGTCGTCATTTACATCTACAGAGTTAACTATTACATGTGAAGAGCTGGATGGTTCCAAATTAAACATAAATTCAAACAACAGTCAAGTCATTATAGAAAATAAATCTCCTGATGTGACAATTTCTAAATCTGACCCAGCAACAACTCTACCAACCTTGGTACCAACTTCAAATCCGTCTGTTACAATGAAAACACAAGTTGTACCTTTTGTATATATCCAAAATAGTTCAAAAACTCCTTTCGCTTCGGTTAACAAAACCACTGGCAATGTTATTGTAAATAATATTCCACAATTTCAGTTAACACCAATAGGTTCTAATATCAATAAAAGTCATTCTGTTTCTACTACATCAATTCCTATAGCTCCAACTCAAAATGTAATTTTTACCACTGGACGACCCAATCCTTTAGTTATCCATAAGCCACAAGGAAACATGGTACCGTTGGTACCTGTTTCAGTGTCTGGAACCACAAAAATTGCTGGTGTTTTAACCATGTTAAAACCAAATCCTAAACTAAACGACAATAAATCTTTAAATACTATACAACTGAATAATAACAACTTGAACTTGCCTCATATACCTCAACTCAATACGTTTATTCCCACACAAAATCCACAACAAAAATTTGTTTTGGCACCTATGCCAAAACTAACAACAAATAGACTAGCAACATCCACAACTAACAGTGTTCAACCAAAGCTAGCTCTACTACCAATGCCTGTACCTAATACTGAACCAATTATTACCACACCTAAAGTGTATAGCCATTTTAAAATAAGCGATGGGCAATTGCAAGTTGAACCTACAAATATAGTTATGTGTGATAGTTTATCAAATGAAAATAGCATTGACTTAGATAGTAATAGTGATGAGAAGTTGATTTGTGACGAAATAATTGACTTAGGCAGTCCAGAAAAAAATGATCTCATTAACAAAACATATGAACTTAGTATCACCGAAGATTCTACTAGTTCCCAAAAAGAACTAAAAAATTCAGCTGCAATACACAATAGAAATGCTTCTAAAGATGCACCTAAATTTTCTAAATATGGTATATCAATCCTTAAAAAGAACTATAATTCTTTAGAACATAGTAAAATTGAGAAACCTAATAGTTTACTTATTAGCAATAATAATCAGGCTTCAGTTTCAGAAAGCAAAGAAGTTCTTATTGCGAAACCAGACCGAAGTGAAATGGATAATATTATCATAACAATACCTGCCCCACCAAAACCTGAAAAAGAAAGAAGACGTAAATCAACATTAACATGCATTAAAGAATATGATGAAATGGAAGTAACTTCTACTGATGCTTATGGAAATGAAGTAATTTCCAAACCATCTTTTGAAAAACAAAATCTTGAGAAATCACCTCTTAATAATAATAAATCCCCTTTATTAGAGGAATCAAAGACAAACTTAACAAGCGAAGTTGAAATAGAATTAATAAAAGAAAAACCACCAATTTTAAAAGTTGAAGATTGCGATCTTCAAAAAGTTCTTAATTGGGATGATGGCATAGGCACATTGCCCGGCACTGAAATTAAATTCATAATAAATGAATTCAATTTAGTTGAATACATCAGTGAAAATGAATACAAAGCTTTAATTGAAAAACGAATAGTTAAAGCGAAAGAAAAAATAAAAGGGGAGTTTCAAGAAGAAATGAGGTGTTTGGAATGTGGCTGTTATGGTTTATCTTCTGAGTTTATTAATCCTAAATTTTGCAGTATTGATTGTCAAGATGTCTTCCAAAATAAAAGCACCAAAAAAGATAAAAATGATAAATTTATTAAAAAGAAAAAGAAAAAACCTAAAGTAGAGGCAGATACCATAAAATTAGGAAAAGATGAAGATAGTGACGAGGATTCTGTTGACAACTGTTCTCAAGATAAATCTATGTCATATCCATGGGCATGTAAGAAAAAGGGATTTTCTTGGTCCAAATACCTGGAACATGTCAAAGCAAAACCTGCTCCCGTAAAACTATTTAAAGATCCCTTCCCTTATGCCCGAAATGGCTTTAGACCTGGCATGAAACTCGAAGGAGTAGATCCTCAACATCCCTCTTATTTCTGTGTCCTTACTGTTGTTGAAGTTGTTGGTTATAGAATTAGGTTACACTTTGATGGTTATCCCGAAAATTATGACTTCTGGTGTAATGCTGATAGCATGGATATTTTCCCAATGGGCTGGTGTGAAAAATATGGTCATGTACTTCAACCACCTTCAGGATATACTATTGAAAATTTCAACTGGGTGCAGTATTTAAAACAGACAAAAAGTACTTCTGCACCAAAGCATCTCTTTGCTAATAGAGCTGGCCAGGTGAGTTTTTTAAGTATTAATTATATTTAACATATCACAGTAATGATATTGACTATAGTTACTAAGACCACTGCTAATAAATCTTCAGTTCTCTTTTTGACTAGTCATACTGTCTACAGGGTGATTGCTTAGTAGGGTAAAGCTCAATAGCTCCGCTATAGTAATAAATAGCATTAAAAGTTAATAACAAAAATTTTAACCACCTTTGAGTTTCACATTACAAAATTAGTTAGAATGTTACAGGGTGTTCGATAACACAGTGGCAGACCAAATTTATGTTTTTTTTTTAAATGGAACACCCTATATTTTATTTTAAATTCGAAATCCTGTTAACTTTTCCATCACAAAAATATAAAGGTTTGTTATGTTATACAGGGTATTAACAAAGTTATAACCAATTTTATATGAAAATCGTAACAAGTTCAACTCCCTGTATAAATAAAAATAAGCAAAACAACAATGGTTTATTAATGCCATATTTTTTAACTTATTGTCAAAATTTTCAAGAATGGTCGATATTGCTAATTTTCTTTATATCAAATACAGGGTGAATCAAAACGCAAGTACATTATTTTCTCAGTAATTTTAAATGGAACACCCTGTATTTTATATCACTATTGAAAAATACCATTACCGTACTTTAATTTTTAGATAACATTTCCTGTGTCTAAATTTATTAGTTTTCAAGATATTTTCATTTTTCAATGGACCAGTAGCGTGGCCACCCAAATCACCAGAATTTAATAAACTGGACTGATTTTTTTGGGGTTACGTTAATAATGAAGTTTATAAAATACCTCCAACAACAAGGGATGAGATGACAAATAGAATACAAATTGTATTTCGATGTGTTAATTTACAAATGCTCCGTAGAGTAAGTAGCTCATTCAATGAGCTCATTCAACATCTTATGTAATTAAATTTAAAAAATATTTTATTAAAAGTAGCTTCTAATTTTTCAAACATGTTTTTTTGCAAAATGTATTACTGATAAATTATGTTTCGTTCTTTATTTGTTACATTGTTACATTTACATACAAAAGTAGTGTTTAATTGTCTTCACAAAATATTGTATTTTGTGTTTGTGTTTTTTTGTAAAATTTATTACTAATTTTCTTTGTTTATTTGTTGCATTTACATAAAAAGATAGTTTTTAATTGTTTCAAAAATGTTGCATGTAGTGGTTGTGTTTTTGTTTGTAAAATGTATTACTAATAAATTATTTTTATTTTTTTATTTGCTACAGTGTTACATTTATTACCGGATTGATAATCGGTAATCTTTAATTGTCAATTCAGTCATGGCTTACTTAAAATTTAGATAAATTTAAACACCTAAAATAATTTGCTCTGAAAAATGAAAATATCTCGAAAACTAATACATTTGGGCATAGGGAATGTTATATAAAAATTAAAGTACGTTAATGTTACTTTTCAATAATTATATAAAATACAGGGTGTTCCATTTAACATTACTGAGAAAATAATGTACTTGCGTTTTGACTCACCCTGTATTTGATATAAAGAAAATTAGCAGTATCAATAATTCTAAAAAATTTTGATAATAAATAAAAAATATGGCATTAATAAACCATTGCTGTTGTGCTTATTTTTATTTATACAGGGAGTTGAACTTGTTACGATTTTCATACAAAATTGGTTATAACTTTGTAAATACCCTGTATAACATTACAAACCTTTATATTTTTGTGATGGAGAAGTTAACAGGATTTCGAATATAAAATAAAATATAGAGTGTTCCATTTAAAAAAACATAAGTTAGGTCTGCCACTGTGTTAGCGAACACCCTGTAACATTCTAACTAATTTTGTAATGTGAAGCTCAAAGGTGGCTAAAATTTTTGTTATTAACTTTTATTGCTATCTATTACTATAGCGGAGCTATTGAGCTTTACCCTACTAATCAATCACCCTGTATATTTATAGTGTATACAAAAATATAATATAAACTAGTTACTAGTGCTCTGTGGGTGATTCCATTTGAAGCATCTCAATTTTAGATCCAAAAAATATTTTGGGTCACCGATTTGTCTGAAACTTGGTGTATAGCTTCTTCGTAACATAAAAATAAGACATTTAAGCCCGAACAGTCGTTTTTTTTTCTTGAGTGTTTTAAATGTGATTGTGATTTGGAATTTATTTAAATAAATTTGATTATTTTATCATAAAATATCAATAGAAAAAATAATATTTCAACTGAAGGGACTCAAAAAGGTCATTTATATCATTACAACAAGTTATTTTGATGATTTCGATCAAATCAAAAAATAATGTTTCAACAGAAGGGACTTAAATATATCATTTATACAGCATTTTAACAAGGGTATTTTATAAATTTTAACAAGTTAACAATCAAATTTTAGTCTACAAAACGTTAAAACGCCATTTTTTACATTTACCTCAATTCCCAAAATACACATCATTAGATGTGGCTGAAAATTTGTCCACAAATAGCCAAACTACAAGTCTTTAAGTGGTTAAAAGGATTTTTATATTCTTATAATAAAAAAAAGTTACACGCAATAATATTCGAGTCAAAAATATAAAGTCCAGTCAGGATAGCATTTGACCTTGCTTGTTGAAAATGCGATTTCCTATAATTTCTTTTATTACAAATATCTTTGCGCGGTCTATATTTTCCGAGTTAAGGGGGAAAATAGTGACAGTTATAGCATAATTATTGAATTATCTCGTTTATTATTAGTTTTACGACAAAAATGTACCTATAGAAAAATGGAGAAAATTAAATTTTATACAATTTTATCTGTTTCATTTTTTTTGCTAAAATCAATATTTAACGTAGTATGTATGAGGTAAAGGCGCGAGTGTAAGATTTGATTGGTTTTATAACAGTTGTTTTTGTTAAATATCTCAGCCATTTTCAACTTTTCTACAAAAATGGTAGAAACTGAAATTGTTCCAAATAAATCCAAATAAATACAATTATTGTAATTTCTTTTCAATTATTTTTTCGTGAGGTCTATATAGGGCAGTCAGTGAGGGTATTTGGCTCCGAATTCCATCCTACTACATCGATTTACTTGATATTTTCACATTAAGTAGGGAATAGCTCAAGAAACAAAGTCTACCCTATGCCGATGTGCGCTTTTATCTTGGGGGTGGTTCCCACCCCTTCTCGGGGGTGAAAAATGTTTTGGTTAAAATAGCCACGGAGGAGGCTAGAGAACCTAATTTTAAGCAAAAACTGTTCTATAATTATTTTTTGAAAACTCAATACCTTTTGAGTTATTCGTGGTTGAAAATTGGTCATTTTCATTAAAAAATGACACCTTTTCGGACGAATTTTTGCGAATACCTTAAAAACTATGCATCTAACAAAAAAACTATTTCAAATATTTCTGTAGGTTATAAAAAAACAAAGAGATTCGTTCCTTCATAAATCTTCTAGTTAAAATACAAAGAGGGATATGGTAGGTAAGAAGAGTTTGTTTTTTTTTTGCTGCATGCTCAAATCGGTGTATTCAACTTGAAATAGCAGAGAAACTGTCGATTTTAGGTGTATAATGATACTGATAACTTTTGTAGTGCTTGAAAAGACTTTTAAAATGAGCAATACTAAATGTCGATTGCATTCAAACTAAGCGAGATATTCTGCAAAAAAGTTGATGACTAATGTATTTCAAGAAGAAATGAGAAGTATATTTAACCCCTCATCCATCAGAATTTAAATACATCGTTTTCCTTCTACAATACTTTTTATTTTAGTGTTATTTCTGTTTAAAAAGTTGAACTGGATTAAAATGAATGGTTTTTGAAAAAAAAATAAGATCAAATTATTGAGCGCATTTTTAAATTTTCTTAAAAATTTTCCTTTTCCTCCATGTAACCCAAAAAAGATAAGAGATACGAAAAAAAGATATTTTTTATTACTGTATCTCTTATCATTTTCAAGTTACATGGAGAAAAAGGAAGATTTTTAAGAAAATTTAAAAATGCTCTCTATAATTTGATCATTTTTTTTTCAAAAACCATTCATTTTAAACCCGTCCAACTTTTTGAACATAGAAATAACACTATGTATAATAAAAGGTATTGTGGAAGGAAAACGATGCATTTACATTTTGGTGGATGGGGGTTAAAATTACTTCTCAGTTTTCCTTAAAATACATTAGTTATCAATTTTGTTTGCAGCATATCTCGCTTAGTTTTAAGGTGATACAGTAGCGATCAACAGGTAGCCAAAACGCGTTCCAAGATTGCGGCTGTAATTTTGAATATTTTTTCGAGATATTTGGCACACGTATTCGTAATATAGTAAAGAATGGCGGTACAGAGCCCAATTTGAAAAATATATTAATATGTGGAAATTACTCTGTAATTAAATACAATATTAAAAAAACGAGCCTGTACCGCCATTAAGAAGAACAAAAAATACACTTTCTTCAAATAAACTTTTTTATCCGATGCCTAGATTTTGTGTCATTTTGGAACTACTAATGAAATAAAAAATTTTAGTAGTTCCAAAATGACACAAAATCTAGGAATCGGATAAAAAAGTTTATTTGAAGAAAGTGTATTTTTTTGTTCTTCTTATTGGCGGTACAGGCTCGTTTTTTTAATATTGTATTTAATTACAGAGTAATTTCCACATCCACATATTAATATATTTTTCAAATTGTGCCCTGTACCGCCATTCTTTATTATATTACGAATACGTGTGTGCCAAATATCTCGAAAAAATATTCAAAATTACAGCCGCAATCTTGGAACGCGTTTTCACTACCTGTTGATCGCTACTGTTTCCTCGCCGCTATAGGTGAAATTTCTTAATAATTTTAGGCATGATGGGACCCTATAACTTAATAGTAGAACCTAAAAGAAAACGTTTAAACACTGTGCCGTCACTTTTCAGTGGCACATGCGTCGACAGGGGCGCATCAAACTTTCCACTTATGGACGGGATAAATAAATTAAAAGTTACCCTCCCTTACTAACAGAATTAAATTGTTTCTATTTTTTTAAGTGATAGGTGATTAACATATAAGATTCAGCGTAATTTTAACCCACCACCTCCTTCCCCCTGCCCCCACGATCAAAAACTTCATTTTTCGTTTTTATTTATTTTTTTTGTGAGATGCAATCAATTTTAAACTTTCAAAAAATTCACACGCATAGCTGAGGCTTTTATAAAACATGTCTATTTTTTATAGACCCGTAGGTAGAGTGTACATAACCTCAAAAAATAAAAGAAAAATTTTTTTTCAAAAAAGCGTATAACTTTTTTTGGGGAATAGCTGCAGGTCTAATTTTTTCTACACTATATTTCTAATTTTTTTCAGATTTTTCCGTAAGGCTCGCCCCCTTCAAAAATCCGAAAAACTGTTTTGGGGGGTTTTTGGGGATTTTCCCTATTTTATAGACTTCATAATATATCAAATAAATTTCGTTTTTATAGGTTATATGTAACTTGAAGTAACTGAGTCCTTTAGAATATTTAAAAATAAGAGGAACACGTTCAAACCCGCCAAAACCCCCTTAAAAAACAGTTTTTTTGATTTTTGAAGGTGACCAGCGTTACAGAAAAATCTGAAAAAAATTAGAAATATAGTGTTTGATAAAATACACAAGACTAAGAAAAAATTAGATCTGCAGCTATCCCCAAAAAAAAGTTATATACTTTTTTCCAAAAAAAAAAAAAATTTTAAATTTTTTTGAGGTTATGTACACTCAACCTACAGGTCTATAAAAAATAGACGTGTTTTATAAAAGCCTTAACTATGCGCGTGAATTTTTTGAAATTTTAAAATTGATTGCATTCCCACCAAAAAAAAAAATAAAATCGAAAAATAAAGTTTTTAATGGTGGGGGCAGGGATAAGGGGGTGGTGGGTTAAAATTACGATGAATCTTATGTCTTAATCACATAGAACTTAAAAAAATGAAAATAATTGAAGTCTGGTAATGAGGGAGGGTATTTTTTAATTTATGTATCCCGTCCATAAGCGGAAAGTTTGATGCGCCACTGTCGACGCATGTGCCACTGAAAAGTGACGGCACAGTGTTCAAACGTTTTCTTTTAGGTTCTACTATTTAAGTTATAGGGTCCCATCGTGCCTAAAATGATTAAGAAATTACACCTATAGCGGCTCTTAGTCTAATGGACCTTTAGTATAGCTCATTTTAAAGGCCTTTTCAAGCATTACAAAAAGTATTAGTAGCATTATACACCTAAAATCGACCGTTTCTCTGCTATTTCTAAGTTGAATACAATCTAAGTTGAATACACCAATTTGAGAATGTACCAAAAAACAAATTATTTTCACCTACCATATCTCTTTTTGTATTATAACTAGAAGATTTATGGCCAATTTTCAAACACAAATATCTCAAAAAGTATTGTTTTCAAAAAAAATTATAGTAGTAGTAATAAAAGTAGTAGACTTTGAATTAGGAGATAAGTAGAGGCTAGGCCCAAAATTTCATTAAAATCCATGCAGTAGGATAGAATTCGGAGGTAATATCCTAATTCTTGCTCCCATTGACTGGAGTAATATTTTCTGAACTAGTTGTACTTAAAGTAGACGCCTATATTTTTGACTCTGATATTATTGCATGTAACTTTTTTTTTTTATTTTACAAATATAAACATCCACTTAAACTGGAGTATTTTGGCTATCTGCGGGCAAATTTTCAGCCAAATCGAAGAAATATTTTGGAAATTGAAGAAAATGTAAAAAATTTTAAACATTTTAGCGTTTTACACTAAAAATGATTTTTAAAACACTCAAGGAAAGAAAAACGACCGTTCAGAGTTAAATTTCTTATTTTTACGTTACGCAGAAGCTATACAACAAATTTTAGACAAATCGGAGATCCTCAAGTTTTTGTCAGTTTTGAGTGATTTGACATAAATTGTACCATATAGTGGTATCTTCCAAAAGGGTTACAATGCAGTACCGGCACATCTTGTCTCAAATCGTATTGCAGATAAAATTTTAGCCATTATTTGTTACTGTTATTAAATTAAAGGTCTTGTTAGTACTTTTTTATATGGTTTTTATCTCTGAAGCAAACAGTTGTAAGTAAAAACATAAGATCTCAAATTTAACTCTAAAAAAGTGAATGCAAAAAGTTCAGTGACTGTTAAATTGTTTCATATTTTGTTTAGAATTTAAATTGTCTTTAACAGATTAAGGGAAGGATATGGTTCGAAATCAACATTTCTAGCACATTTTTGTGATTTTTTTTTTAAACTATTGTACAATTAATTAAATGATTACGAACAAATTCAAAGAATATTCAAAAAAATTTCAAGGAAAAATATTAAAAAATAAACCAACAATGGCAAATTTTTACAAACACCTCAAAAAAAAAAGGATTTTGTGGTGGACATCAGAACTCGTCACTGGGCATGTGAAATAAAAAATTCAAAAAGATTTTATTAGCTTATGAGTTTTTCGAGGTAAAGCTGTCGAGTTTTTTTTTGTTATTTTTGACGATTTTTGAGTTCTTGGTCTCACTCGGAAGTCAAAAAAGTGAAATTATGTGTAGCAAAAGGGTGAAAATCAACATATTTATTATTGTTTAACAAAAAATAAGCATAAAACAAAAACATATCTCGACAGCATTACCTCACGAAATGTAAAAATAAAATCTATGCAAAATTTCAGGTGAATCGGTCAAGTAGTTTTTGAGTTACAATGTCCACTGCCTTTGAAAAAACAGTTTTGAGAAATCATTTAAAGTTTTGACAATTTCATCTTTGCCTTCTTTTTTGTCTGTCAAATCGTAAAGTGATGCACACCGGAATATGTTTCGGTGGAGTAATGTACAAAAGAGAAGGGGAACAGCTGTTGAATGTTTCTCACTTCGCTCAAGTGAGTAGAAGGTAGGGATATTCAACATGCTATATCTTTGATAATTATACTCCGATCAATCTGAAATTTTCAGATAGTATTCTTCAATTCACTTTCATTTAAAATAATAAAGAAAATCGGAAATTTCAAACCACACTCCCCCTTAAAAAACTATTTTCTGTTGTAATAAACATTAATTGCTACCAATTTATTTTTAATCAATTTCGTTGTGAATCGAAACAAGAGCAGTTTTACTTTAGTTAGTTCAGAGAGCGCCAAAACTGCTCTAACTAGTTTCAACTCTTGTTAGAGTTTCTTTAGAGAGCACATATTTGATTCTCTCTGAACAACTAAAATTATGGCTGTCAGCCTCGATTCACAAACGAAAGATTATCATGATATGGATGCCGTGGCGGCATCTGCTAAAGACTAACGAAAGTTTTACTTTTAGTATTAATACCAAAAATAAAACTTTATCAGAACTAATCTTCTCGTTACACCATTCGTGGCTTCTAAAATTTGCAAGCCAACGAATCGCCGGAGCAAAGATTTTTTGGTATTGTTAATATTAAAAGTAAAACTTTCGTTAGTTTTTAGCAGATGCCGCCACGGCATCCATATCATGATAATATTTCCTTTGTGCATCGAGGCTGACAGCCATAATTTTAGTTGTTCAGAGAGAATCAAATATGTGCTCTCTGAAGAAACTCTAACAAGAGTTGAAACTAGTTAGAACACTTTTGGCGCTCTCTGAACTAACTAAAGTAAAACTGCTCTTGTTTCGATTCACAACGAAATGATTATTTATTATTTTTATTAGTTTTACTCCTATTCTGAGTGTTGGGAACTAATCTGTTATAATTTTACTGTGCTGGACAGGCGAGTTGTGAGATGCAACTTGATAGATTTCCCTCGGCCTTCTTTGCTCCGGCGATTCGTTGGCTTGCAAATTTTAAAGGCCGCGAATGGCAGTGGCGGCCGGTCAGGGTCGGCAGTGCCGACCCACACATTTATAGATATTATAGATTTTTTTAATCATCATCATTCTCTTTGCCTTATCACTATGCGGGGTCGGCTTCCCTAATTGCATTTCTCCACACAATTCTATCTTGGGTCATATCAATGTTAATCCCCTTTACCAACATGTCCTGCCTTATCGTCTCCCCCCAAGTCTTATTTGGTCTTCCTCTCCTACTCCTTCCAGGAATCTGCACTTCAGATATTCTTCGTATTGGGTGATTAACGTCTCGACGTTGAACATGACCAAACCATCTTAACCTATGCTCTCTCATTTTGGCATCAATTGGTGCCACACCTAGATTTCCCCTAATATACTCATTTCTAATTTTATCCTTCTTTGTCACTCCACTCATCCATCTAAGCATTCTCATTTCCGCCACATGCATTCGTTGTTCCTCTTTCTTTTTCACTGCCCAACATTCAGTTCCGTGCATCATAGCCGGTCGTATGGCTGTTTTATAGAATTTTCCCTTCAGCTTCATTGGAATTTTTCTGTCACACAACACACCACTCGCTTCTTTTCACTTCATCCATCCAGCCCTAATTCTACTACATGCATCTCCATCTATTTCTCCATTACTCTGTAATACCGATCCTAGGTACTTAAAACTATTGCGTTTCACAATCATTTCACCATCCAAAGATACCATTTTATTTGTAGTAACTCCGTCTTTAAATGAACATTCCAAATACTCTGTTTACTGTTTTTGTCCTACTAAGTTTTAAACCTTTTTCCTCCAGAGCTTGTCTCCACTGTTCCAGTTTTTGTTCTAAGTCTCTTTCACTATTTCCTATTAACACTACATCATCAGCATACATTAGGCACCATGGAATACTACCCTGTAGTTTCGCTGTTATCTGGTCCAAAACTAATGAGAATAAATAAGGACTAAGCACCTAGCCTTGGTGCAATCCTACTTTCACCTGAAATTTATCTGTCTCTCCCACACCTGTCCTAACACTAGTCGTTACTCTCTCATACATATCTCTCACAATCTTTACATATTCGCCAGGGACTCCTTTCTTATTGAGTGCCTACCACAGAATCTCTCGAGGAACTCTATCATATGCTTTCTCAAGATCAATGAATACCATATGAGCGTTGGTCTCTTTATTCGTGTATTTTTCCATCAGTTGCCTTACAATGAAAATTGCATCTGTTGTTGATCTGCCCTGCATAAAGCCCTGCATAAAAAAAATTATAGATTTTTTTAATATTCAATTTAATTAGAGTTTATGTAATTTTTTGTATCTGTGAAATAAAAAAAACTGTCAGATAATACAGACTAAATTTTATTCATGGCTTTTAAAAGGATTCGACCAATCCGAGCGTTAAGTGAGCCCTGCGCATTTTCAAACACTGAATGATCCGAGCCATTCATCTGACTGTTCGGCTAGCCGACCCCAGCTCCTCCGTAGCTTGACGATTTACACGTAAAACTCAACGAAAAATACAAGTCGATGAGCAACCAAACATATGTTTCTCCGTAGGCATTAAGCGGCAGGTACGGCATATTTAAATCTGCCGGTTTCATTGGGAAGCGTCGGCAGAAATTGTAAAAAATAATCAGTCGTTTTACGTCGTTTAATTGATATTGTAATTTTTTTAAGTTGTCAGGAATTATCATTTATTTATAGATATATAATATCGTATAATCGTTATATAATATAATTATAGATAACTAATAAAATTGTTTAAGAAATACGATTTGGATTTTCTAATGTACTTTCTGATTCTAAGATATTTAGCGGCATGTCTAAAACAGTACAGAATGAACTAATATAATTAATTAGTTACATTTTGAATAACGTTATTAGATCTGAGCTTCATAAAACCATTTACTTTTCGCTACAAATAGATGAAACTTCTGATTATCATGTCATTTACAATAATTACCAATTGTTGTCCGATACGCGTTACGTGGTAATATTTATGAGAGGTTTTAAGGTTTTACAGACGTGAGTAAAAGCTATAAGGCAGAATATGTTTTTGGTGTTTTAAAGAACAGATTAAAATTTTTTGATATCAAAAATAAATTGGTAGGGAAACGGGGGCAAACTTATGACGGCGGTGCCGTGATGTCTGGTAAACTGAACGGTCTCCAGGCAAAAGTAAAAACTATTGCACCACAAGCTTTATTTGCTCACTGTCATGGGAATAGAATGAATTTAGTTTTGCAGGATACGTGTAAAAAAATTAAGAATATCGTCTTTTCTTGCCAGTTTAGCTCGCCCAAAAGGACTACTGTTTTTAGAACAATTTGTTTCGAAAAAAATGCAAACAGTTTGTCAGACGCGATGAAATTTTAAACCTCGGTTAGTTTCCACTGTAGCGGATTTTCGTGAACAGCCCTTGGAAGTTTTTTAATTTATTATCGAAGGCGACGATTTTGAAAGTTGTGATGTGACATATTGATCCGTGAAGCAATCGGTTTGAAAACTTACTTAAATGATTACTCTTTTAATACTCTTTTAAATATTTTTAAGAAAGTGTCTGCCCAAACCGATTTGATATTCATTGTTGTTCAAAATCAGTCAACTAACATTATTTATTTCAAAGATAGAATAAGAAAACTGGTGCAAAATCTCAAAGATTTTCGTAATAATAGTAGTTTTCAATATATACGCAGTGACGTTTTGGTTTGGCTTGATATTTCCGAACCACCCCAAAAAATACACAGGCATGAAACATATCTCGAAAAATGAGTCTTTTAAAATTTTGGATATCTACTATGTATTATGCAAATAGATACTCGTTTTTCGAATTTAGAAGATTTGCAAATTTTTGACCTCTTTGACGATTAAAAATTTAAAAGTTACCTTCGCCAAAGAACTTTCAAGATATTTATTATTACAAATTACTTAAAAATTACGCTGATCCAAATATTTTCAGAAAGTTAGATAAGTTACAAAATATGTGTAATTTTATATAGTAAGTACTGCAGTTCATTACAACATAACAAACTGATCATCAATTCTCTTATTACCACCAACTTCTGCTTTAAATGAACGGGATTTCTCTTGTCTCAAAAGAATCAAAACATATTGTCGAAACACCATGAAAAAGAGAATGTCAAGTAAACCAAACAAAAAAATCTCCTATGATGATTTAAGCCTTTTAATTAGATGGTATGCCTTTATGAGGAGACAAAAAGACCTTGCCGACCCTGTCTCTAAGGCCACAAGCCGCCACTGACGAATGGTGTAAGCAGAAAATTAGTTCTGATAAAGTTTTATTTTTGGTATTGTTAATATTAAAAGTAAAACTTTCGTTAGTAATTATTTTTAATCATTATCAATTTATTTTTAATTATTATCAATTTATTTTCGATTTTCAGGCAATATGTCCCAATGGATTTAGAGTTGGTATGAAACTAGAGGCAGTGGATCGAAAAAACACTTCACTTGTTTGTGTTGCTAGTGTAAGAGATATGATGGACAATAGGATATTAGTGCATTTTGATAGTTGGGACGACATTTATGACTATTGGGCTGATCCCACTTCACCTTACATTCATCCAGTAGGCTGGTGTGATCAGTATGGACATAATCTTACTCCTCCAAATGGTAAACTAATTTTTCATACATCTATTGATTTTGATAATGAATTTAACTTATAATTATTATTTATTTTCCATGTTCATGATTCTAATATTGCAGAGTTACTAAAATTTATTGATCATTTATCATGGACTAATCATTACTGGGAAACAGTTTACAATGCATTTAAAAAAAGAAAGAAATATGTTCTATATAGTATTTGTATAAAAACACGGGAAAACTGGTATTAGCATTCATAGACCTAAGAGCAGCATTTGACACGATAGAAAGACAAATTATAGGGGAATGCTTGAGGAAAATAAATGTACCAAACATATTGACAAAAATTATAGAAAGTACTTACAAAGAGGTAAAAGGAAGAGTACAAATAGCAGGGGAACGATCACAAGAATTTAATTGGAATAGAGGTATTAAACAAGGAGATAGTCTCAGCCCTTTGCTATTCATAATCGTAATGAATGAATTAATAAGAAAAACTAGAGCAAGAACCAACCAACTACAGACAATAATAGGATACCATAGATTACAACCGGTAACAATAGAGTCCTTAATGTATGCGGACGACATAGTACTAATAGCAGATTCTAAGAACAAAATGGAGAAACTAATGGATATATGGGTAGAGGAAATAGAAGAGCTAAAAATGGAAATAAACGAGGAAAAAGGTAAGATAATGATAATCAACGGCAAAGAAGATAATGAATAAAGATAAAATGCAAAAACTCAGAACTGGAAATAGTTACAACTTACAAATACCTGGGAAGTATCATTACCAGCGACAGAAAAATAGACTGGGAAATAACAAATAGAGCAAAGAAATCAAACAAGTTATACTATGCCTTAGCCCCAATACTGGGGAAAAGAGAACTTGCAAGAGAGACAAAAATAAACATATATAACACAATAGTGATACCGACTGTGGTCTACGCAAGTGAAAACTGGACAATTCTGGAAAAACATAAGAGCAGAATAAATGCAATGGAGATGAGACATTTAAGAAGGATAGTTGGAAAGACAATAGATTAACATTAAGATAGATTAAGCAACGAGACTATTAGGAGAATGGCCAACCAAGAACCCATAATGAATAAACTAAAAAAGAGACAAATGAATTGGTATGGGCATTTGATGAGGATGCAATCCAACAGAATTACGAGAAAAATCCACGAAGCAAGGAACATTGCAAAAAGAAAAAAATGGATACAGCAAATAGTAGAAGCAGGAAAAGTTAAAGGAAAATCACTCGAGGAATTAAAAATAATGGCGGAAAACAGAAAAGAATGGAAGAGATGGGCGAATGTAAATTAAAATAGCGATCCCAAATCCGACACCCTGATAGGGTACAAGGAAGGGGAGAAAGAAAGAAAGTATAAAAACAGTCGTTGATAACGGTATCATCAATGGCATAGTTGTAATCTTAACCATAAATATTTTAATATTACAGGATTTATTCTTCTTCTTCTCTATCATCAGAGCAATTTTTTCTTGTGAGACTGCGGCTCTAAATAGTTTGTTGTTCAAACATAGTACGTCCAAACCATTCCCTAAGGTGCTTCAGTCATGTTACCTACGTCTCCTTCCTATGGATCTTTTTCTTAATATTCTCTTAATATTTTTACTAAAAAAAAGTATACTACATTCATCTCGCTAAACTCAACTGTTTTCGAGATAAACGCATTTTAAATCTGCAATTCAACATAATTTTTTGCATAATATTATTGTAGTTAGACCCGAAAAATAAACTTGAAACCATAATAATGGTGCCAGTTCTCATATTTATGTCATTGCATCGCAAATTCCATTTGAAAAAATCTACGATACATTTTTGTAGGTTTTTATGGTTTTAAGTTATTTTTCGGGTGTAAAGCGCTCTATTCACATGCGTATTTGTCCGGCGGACAGATACTCCGGACAGATCCGCATGTGTGTATCCGTGCGTACGCCGTATGTGTCTTGCTCGCCGTCTGTGGTTCAAGACGACGCGACGCGACGACTGAATGTGTAGCACCAACGAATTTGTCTGGAGACACATCTGCCTGTATGTAGCTAACAACGGATCTGTCCGCCGTACATATCCGCCGGACAAATACGCATGTGAATAGAGCGCTTAACGAAAATGATATGCAAAAAATTATGTTGCCTCGCAGATTTAAAATGCGTTTATCTCGAAAACGGTTGAGTTTAGCGAGATGAATGTAGTATACCTTTTTTAAGTAAAAATATTAAGAGAATAAAAGTTTTGATTCAAAAAGTATGTATGTAGAGTGGGTAATAAAAAAAATTGAACCTATTAAATGAGCGCTGAAAGGCGTATGTGGCGCCCTCTGGGTAATGCATCATTTTTGGTGGCGAATTTAGATTTCTCGTCCCAAAAAACCTCCGCTTACCAAATTTCGTGGGTAGGTATATCCCATGCCTGTTAGGAAATATTCAAGAATAAATAAAATAAAAGTTTAACTTTGACACCCTGTATTTCGGTTATTATCAACTTTCGTACCAAGGTAAGTTAGCTTAAATCGACCTATTTTAACCTCAGAAGTCTACGGTTAAGCTATGGCCCATTCTTTACCAAACACCCTGTATATGGAACAAACTATGGATCAGAACCAGAGGTATAAACTTCTGGTTACTAGAAAACTTTTGTGCCAAGTTGAGATATATTTTGATTTTTCCAAATTGACATCACTTTGGTTTTCTTAATGTTTATTTTCATATTGAATTTCTCACAGACCTAGTTGGTCATGTTGATTAGTTGTTGTAAACTGTGGTCATCACCATATCATCAGTGTATCTGAAGTTGTTGATGTTTATACGGTTCATCTTGACTCTGTGCTTAGAATCCGCTAATAACTGTTTAAATATGAACTGGGGATGATGATTAAACAGCAGGAGTGATAAAGCGCATCCCTGTTTATCTCCTCTTCGAATTTCTATTTCTGC
The DNA here is from genome assembly GCF_917563875.1 of Diabrotica virgifera virgifera. Classification (NCBI taxonomy): domain Eukaryota; kingdom Metazoa; phylum Arthropoda; class Insecta; order Coleoptera; family Chrysomelidae; genus Diabrotica; species Diabrotica virgifera. The sequence goes on along the minus strand of NC_065449.1, from coordinate 182,934,196 downwards.
AGATGTGGAACCTTCGATTTTAATTCTGGCATTTTGGTTCCAGTTTTTGAGCAGCTTAATGTTAAACCTTTCTCAATCTTCCGATATCGGGATACATTCTTCAAAGCCTAATTCTGATTAGTTTCTTTTCTAGTGTTACACAACAAGGACATTTTTCTTTCAGTATCACATTTTCTCTATGTTACCCTTGATGGGTAAATGTACAGTAGACTCTCTCTATAACGAACACGGGTATTACGAGGTTTCGCTTATAACGAGGTACACTAGATGTCCCATGAAATTCCTATTGCACTATAACACCTCTATAACGAGGCATATTTGGTTATAACGAGTAAAAATGAATTCGAAGAATATGTTTCTTTACCTGTTTTTGGCGTGGTGATGGCTATAAATGAATACCCCAACTGCCTGTACCTATAAAGGAATGCCTAACATCTGTGTGCTTATCGAGGCCACTGCTGTAATAGTCTCCACCTCCTGTAATACACTTCTTCCTTTTTGTTTATCTATCGACCGATATTGACTATTGTAGGAAATTTACAATTTACGGTGGCCAAATTTCATTGTTGATATCGACCATCAACACCTAATAAACTACGTAAGAGGCATCAAAACATTTAAGTGGTGGTGGTCTCCAAATTCTACTTGATCGTATTCACGAGGTAGGAGAGGAAATGGGCATTAAAATGAACTCAAACAAAACCAAATTTTTAGTGTTTAGTCGTGACCCACATCCCGATGCAAAGCTTCAGTTAAACGGAGTCCAAGTTGAGAAAGTTCACACAATGACATATTTGGGAGCTGTGATAACGGACCAACTAGATCCAGACATAGAAATAAAACATAGAATAGCAATGACTAAAACTACTTTTATGAAAATGAAGTCATTTCTTTGCAATAACCATCTCAGTTTAGAACTAAGACAAAGAATGGTTAAGTGCTATGTTTGGTCCGTACTTTTGTATAGTGCAGAAGTGTGGACGCTAAAAGTATCGATCATGAACTGAATTGAAGCATTGGAAATGTGGATTCATAGACGGATGCTGAAGATACCCTGGACAGTAAGAAAAACTAATGAAGTAGTACTAAGGAGGATTAACAAAGATAGAGAACTGCTAAAGACTGTTAAACATCGAAAAATGTCTTATCTGGGACATATAGTGAGGGGAAGTCGATATAAAATATTACAACTGATCCTTAAAGGCAAAATAGAGGGTCGTAGGGGTGTAGGAAGAAAACAGGTTTCTTTGTTAAAAACATTCGTGAATGGACTCAGATATCAAATGCAGGACAATTATTCCATATTGTATGGTGGTATGCACAATATTATTGTTGTCTGATATAACGAGATTCGTTTTAACGAGGTAATTAGTCCTCCATTTCAGTTCTCGTTATAGAGGGAATCTACTGTAATATGTTTATAAATGTAAATTAATGTAGTAATGAATAATTTAGAAATGTGATACATTTCATGGCCCAACGTATGACCCAAATAGCTGGTTTTTATTATCGTGATATCGTTTGTCATACCGACCAAGGAAATTTCAAAATTCGCTGGTGCACCCACATTTCTAATGTATGTCCATATTTCGATTAGATAGAATAAAATAGACCAAACATAATATTTTATAAGTTTCTATCCCAGTTTAATATCAAGAAATATATCACCTAATCTCAGTGGCGGCTCGTACCACTTTAAGAAGGTAGTGCCAGAACTCGGGCAGCCGCCAAAATTTTTAGTGACGAATTCACGGTATTGTCAAAAAAGGTATACTTACAACAAAAACTGAAAAAATATATGCGCGGATACTTTTATCTTATGTATCTTATGTTTATTGATCTGAGGTGCCAAGCAATTGTCCAACATTGATCAAAACAGTTCCGTAAATTAATTAATAATAAAAACCTCTTAACCTACCACCAGCATTTACTGCTGATAGTGCTTGAAGTTTGTTATTAAGATTTAGTCTCTATTTACTAATTTATAAAAATAATACTATTTCATTATTTACACACATGCACAAATTTTTGTAATGTCACTTTAAAGTTTACGACAATATGAAGTTCATTCTTCTATTTTTTGGTTGCAAAGTTTTCAATGCCTTTATTATTAAAATTATCAATACAATTTACAAAATGCTTTTCTGCAGATAGCATACCTAAAGCACTATGTTTTAACATCGAAAAACAGCGTTCTGCTTCAGATGTTGATATAGGAATGGTAACTAAAATACTTAAAAGTTTATTCGTTTCTTCAAATGTGCTTTTTAAGCCTTCCCTCTACAATAAAACCGATAGCGAAACAGCCCCACAGGTAGTACTTAATTCGTCTCGCCAATACAGTACCTACTTCTAATTCAGTTTTAAATCGAGTTTTGTTTAAAAATTAAAATTGTCTCCATGTTTCATTAAGAAATGATTCGAAGAACTGATGCTTATAAGCAGAAAACTTCTCCGACATAAATAAAATAGAAGCAACTAAACGTCCGGAGTAGACCTTTGAAAGATCTGGTACTTTGAATAATATGAACCTTTAGTCGTTGTCTAAATCGGCGCTTAAATTGACCAGCTCCTTAAATATGCCTCTATTTTCTGAATTTTCTTTTTCTTCGTGACCTCTTAAAGCTAACTCAAAAGCTCCACAAAACCTTATACAATTTATGATTTGATTCAAGACATATCGATTCTTATCTACCTGTTCATTATGTTTAATTAGAGTATCACGATAAGCTGAATTTAATTGGGTTTTTATATTTAACTTACCAAGCATTGAAAAGCTAAAAACGTTATTCATGTGCACTTTAGATTTTTCATGGGATTTCAATTTCTCCCATATATGTACAAGATCATCGGTTCCTTTGTTTGACCAAGTCTCGTCACCTCCAAACAAAACGCATACAAAACAGAAGAGTTTATTAGTTTGTTCGCAACCACACAACCAGCTATTTTTATCATAAATAATTTTATTAAACTTACGACAGCGAAGTTTTTGTCCATTTCCACTTTGTTTTTCAATTTTTAAATCGGGTAAAGGCCGACCGAGTTCTTTAATTTGTAGTTTTTTGTCTAACGAAAAACCACCAAAAGAGTTTTTTAATATACTAATTTGATTCATTGTCAATAAATAAATTAAACGTAGAAAATAATCAAAATATTATTTTTATACCTACGACACCCACGATCACAACGCACTAACTAATAATTACAAATTAAAAAATATAGTAGAGTATAAACACAAATATACAATACAGTAGTAGACAATAAACACAATAACGTCAAGCGAACGCGTAAAGAAACTAGAAATATGTAGATCTAAAACATTGTATCTTAAGATCCACTAACTTCCTTTTCGAGATTTCGAGCCTGGCACGGAGACTCCAATTTAAACGTATGTTAAAAGTGCAATACCGCTCTCTCTCTGTCACTTACACAGGATGCTCATACAATCTTTCTCTTTTCTCACGAGCCACTATGCCGTTCGGCACTGGGATTTTTATGATTTTCATCCTTTATCCGGTCAGCTGTGGGTGGCCAGAGTCGGTAGATTTGCATTGCGCTACACAGTTGCCAGATTTGATATAATTTATAAAAATAAAGAGAAATATTCACAAAAAAAATAAACAGGCATTAAAATGTTTTTAAGATAAAAAATATGTTTCTGCATAGTTAGCAAGGTAGTGCCATGGCTCTATGGCACTACCTCACGGGCCGCCACTGCCTAATCTTAAAGAAACTATATATGGCTTGAGCAATGCTCACATTAATTTCTTGTTCTGTCGTTTGTAGGTAATACAGTAACTAAGATATTTGTAACGATATACCTGTTATAATAAAAGGTGGCAGTTTTAAAACTGTACATTGTTTCTTAATATGAAAAATCTGAAAGACATGTTCATTTTTGTTTTCAATGGGAGAAACTTGACTATCCGTTCCAAATAGGGGTTAAACAGCATGGATGATAATACACAGCCCTGTCTTATTTGAGTGTGTACTAATGTTTCTGGATATTTGTTAATCGATTCTAACTTGGCACTTTGCCTTCAATATAAATGTCATCATCAGCATCCTTCTCTGTGCCTTTATCTCTATGCGTGGTTGGCTTACCTAATTACATTTCTCCATAAGTTTCTATCTTGGTTCATAACAATATCAACCCGATTACCGACATAATATCCTGCCTAAACATCTCCCCTAACATCTTCCAAAACATCTTCCCTAACATCTTCCAAAACATCTTGCCTTCCTCTTCCTCTCCTAGGTCTTCCTCTCCTACTCCTCCTAGGAACCCGAAGATAATTCGTTGTATTAGATGATTAACTTCTTGACATTGAACCAAAGATGACCAAATCATCTTAGTCAATGCTTTCTCATTTTAGCATCAACTGGGGTCTACTAACACTACATCATCAGCATACATTAACACATTCGCTGCCACTAATTTTCAATCATTTTCGTATGAAGCCAATACGAGAAGAATCCTATTTAATTCCACAGGTTATGAACGCCAAAAGGCATTCAGTGGCACCTGACTCACGTAGCACAAAACGTTTTTTGGCGTCTAACACTATTTGTTACTCCCTCATACATGTCTCTCACATTCTTTACATATTTATCATCATCATCATCATCATTGGCTCTACAACCCATGGTAGGTCTTGGCCTGTTCCAGAATCAGCTTCCATTCCTTCCTATCCCTCGCCTTGGTTTTCCAATTTCGCACTCCTAACACTCACAAGTCGTCTTCCACCTCGCCCTTAAATCATACTCTGGGCCTGCCTCTTCTCCTCACTTCATCCGGTCTCTGGCTACAAATGTGTTTCGACGGCTCCGCCTCATTCATTCTCTCCAAGTGGCCTAGCCACCACAGCCTGTTTATTTTAATAGATCTAGCAATACTAGGGTCACTATAAAGGTGGTAAAGTTGAAAATTATAGCGTCTACGCCATAATCCGTTTTCCTCCACGCCCTTATAGATTCTTTACATATTATTCTCCGGATAATTATTTGATATCAAGTGTTCACCACAGAATTGCTCGAGGAACTCTATAATATGCTTTTTCAAGATCAGTGACTACTATATGAGCATTTGTTTCTTCATTCCTGTATTTTTCCATCAAATGCCTTACAAGGAAAATTGCATCTGTTGTTGATCTGCCTCGCATAAAGCCAAACTAATTATCAGATATTTCGCTTCATGTATCTGTCTTATCAATTACTCACTCACATATTTTCATGGTATGACTTAGTTTTATAGCTCTGTAGTTTATAAATTAGTGTATATTTTCCTTGTTTTTGCAAACAAGCATTAATATACTGCTTCTCCATTCATCTGACATTTGTAACCCTTCCATAATTCTATAAAATAAACCAGTTAGCCAACTTGTTTCTGTCTCTCCTAATACTGTCCACACTTCCCCAGAAATATCAACTGTTTCTTTACCTTTCTTTATTTTTTGAAATGCTTAACCATTATATTGTTACAAAACTTACTTTTTTATGATCTTTTAAGCACTAATGTTTAGTTTTAGTTGACTTTATTTATTTTTAATAAGTTACAACTAAACAAATGAAAAACACTGAATTTATATCTTTTATTTTACAAACTACGATATCTAATTTATTTATTACACCAAATCTACTAATTTATCTAATTACAAATTCAAAAATTATACCACGCCCGTTACATATCAAAATATACAATTGTGTTTCCTTTTTATAGAAACATAATCAACAAACTGAAAATGCGAGCATTATCAAAACGAAAACTTTGTTTATTTACGTATTTTAATTCATAATATGGAAAATTGCTATTATGAAAAGTAGTTTCGAATTAATAATTATGTTTTAATGTGCAATTATATCATTCTAATTTAAATGTTATGAACTATAAAGGTAGTTTACTCTTGATCGAAATTCATATTTTTTATATACCTCGTATAAAATTAATAAAATTTTACATAAGATGGTTGCATCATAAATCTTAGAACATGAAGAGTTTTTTATGAAGAAAAACTTTTCTTCGTCAAATTAAAAATAAAAGAGTTATAAATGAAAATGTTTTTGGTATCCATAATTTGAGAAAAATCTTCAAATATTTTTTTCTATTAGAAGGATGTAATTGCACATATCAGACCTGATCCGACCATAATTTTTTATACCAAACAATATTATTTCATGTACTGTCGGTTCACTAAACTCAGACACAACTGGTTAGTGATTTTAGTTAATAATTTTGCCAATTTGGTGAAAAAAAAAAATAATTACTAATTAGTTAATAATTACTAAATAATTTGTAATTTTGTCAATTTTGGCAAAATTCGCAAAAACAAAAAAATTACCTACTACAATCACTAGCCAGTTGTGTCGAGTTTAGCGAACCGACTATATTTTAATTTCATAGCAAATGGAACAGTCCATTTATCATAAAGGGGAGGACGTATACTCGTATAAACCATTTTAAAGCTGTTAATAAATTATTGCTTTTAAAATATACTCAAATTGTATTTTTGAACATCTTATTTATTTTATATAATAATTAAATTCACTATCAAATGTCATTGATGTTTTATTAATACTTAATTTAAAATTTAGTTTGACATTCACGAAGTGTCAAACTCAAATGTAAATAACCTATGCTTTGCTTAACAAATCGAGATTAAAAAACTAGACTACTTAATAGCAACGATTTCAGCTGGACGTGTAGTGCGTCGGCAGAAAATAAAACGATTGTGACGTCACATTTTAGACTTTGAAGTCGATTATCTCGAAGACGGTTAGAAATATCGAAATGCCGTTTTCAGATTTGGATTCAGAAGAAAAAACTACATAAGAATCCATCGATAAATCTGATCTGAGTATTGCAGGAGCGGCAACGCAATAACACACACACTTTTGCGAATTTATAAACGAATGTTTTCGTTGAAAATAAAATAAAAATTCCATTTTTATTCAGTTGCAATGCGAAGGTAGAGATAGTGCTAACACTCCTGACCATGGAGCTGCGCGAAGGCGGAGTCAAAATGTCAAAATTCACGGAAAGACAGAAAGGTTCTATTGTAGATACAGTGCGTTTCGCATGGAAGTGGGGACTAAACCAAATTTCGTCTACTGCGCTGTGGTCAAGAGTGTTTGCACTATCTCTAAAACAATCTTACTTTTCACTTAGAATACGGAGCGCAGTTCAGCACTCTGAATCGACGATTTTCGACTTTTGTTGGAGTCTCATCGGAGAGAACGTAATCCTGCTACTCCATACTCCAAGTGATTAATACCGAGAGTTCATCCCCCACACCGCAACTGACGTGAATGGACTAGGTGACTAGCGTCATCTGGCAATTGAAAGATGAAGCAGTTTTCAATCCTAATAGCAATATTAATAATATTTTAAAATATTACTAAAAGATTTTTAAATTGAAAACTTATTGGTCCATTTCCTTGGTAACACCTCCATGACTTCTAAAATTTGCAAGCCAGATGGATGGTGAAGCGAAGAAGACAAGAGGGAATTCAAAAACTTACAATTCACGACCCCGTCTGTTCAGCTGGTAAATTCCAACAGAAAGTGGACCTAGTTACTCAAAGAAGTAACGACCAATATAAAAATAAAATAAAAATTCCATTTTTATTCAGTTGCAATGCGAAGGCAAAACAATCTTACTTTTCACTTAGAATACGAAGCGCAGTCCAGCACTCTGAATCGACGATTTTCGTCTCTTGTTGAAGTCTCATCGGAGAGAACGTAGGCCTGCTACTCCATGGCTTACGTTGGCCTACGTTCTCTCCGATGAGACTCCAACAAGAGTCAAAAATCGTCGATTCAGAGTGCTGGACTGCGGTCCGTACTAAGTGAAAAGTAAGATTGTTTTGCCTTCGCATTGCAACTGAATAAAAATGGAATTTTTATTTTATTTTTATATTGGTCGTTACTTCTTTGAGTAACTAGGTCCATTTTCTGTTGGAATTTACCAGCTGAACAGACGGGATCGTGAATTGTAAGTTTTTGAATTCCCTCTTGTCTTCTTCGCTTCAGCATCCATCTGGCTTGCAAATTTTAGAAGCCATGGAGGTGTTACCAAGAAAATGGACCAATAAGTTTTCAATTTAAAAATCTTTTAGTAATATTTTAATATTTTTAAATATTATTAATATTGCTATTAGGATTGAAAACTACTTCATCTTTAGAAACATAATCTTTCGCGAACATTTCGGAAAGAAATTGTATGTTTACATAATACAAGTAAAAGAATAGTACAGAAAAATCGAGAAACAATATTTACATAATAAATCAATAAAACTTCTAGAATGAAAAAGAAATATCGAGGTGTGTACCTGTTTAAAAGGTCCCCCTTTTAAATGCATTCACAAACCCAAATCAAATTCAGTAAACAAAAAGGGGCTGTTAAATTATAATAAATAGGCCAGGAGCTGAAAACAGTCGGATGACATAATTATGTCACAATATGAAAGAATCTACAATTAGATTCGTAGATTCTCCCATGTTCCAATATTTATCGGTCTGTTTGCTATAAAAATTATAAAAAGCTCAGATTATTGATTGTTACCAAGAATTCTGCATTCCAAACTTAAGAGAATTTTTCTCTTTTGTTTGAATAGATGTCGCTAATGGGTCCAGCAGCAAATAATTGTGTATTATTTTGATTAGTAGAGAGCCAGATTTAATTTGCTTCAGGGTACACCACAGGCAGTTCTGATGACTCTAAAAAGAAGAAACATATGTCAACTGACGGTGCCCCCCCCCAATCCAATTAAATCTTAAGCTGTCTTTCCTTATTTTATTTCAAACATTTTAAATACAATAATATTACTGGATCGATGAAAAATAACGTTGTTTTAGATTATCCAAATCCAGAATCCTTCTCATGGGAAGTATATCTCAAAGAAAGGAAAGCAGTGGCGGCGCCAGTTCGAGCTTTCAAACAACGACCTGCTTGCGGGTTTAAGAGAGGCATGCGACTCGAATGCGTAGACCGGCGGGTTCCCCAATTGATAAGGGTAGCAACGGTGGAGGACGTCAAAGAACATCAAATTCGAATCCATTTCGACGGGTGGATTGATAGGTATAGCTATTGGGTAGATGACGATAGTCCTGACATACATCCGGTTGGATGGTGTCAGAAAACTGGACATCCAATTGAACCTCCCCTAAGTAAGTATTATATAAACTAAAAGGGGTACATAGTTCCCTGGGTTGGCTGTATACCATATAGTTAAACAAACTCTAACATGAAGTAAAACCACTTCTTTGTAATAGGTTGTATTTACTAAAATTTTAAAAAATCCCAATGGATTGAATAAAATAGGTTCATTCAGAACGTTTTCGGACCTATCAGTCCATCATCAGTGAATTCATATATACTTGCTAACTAGCCCCAGAACCAAACAATGGTTGTAATTATAATTCAATCTACATTATAGTATTGTAAAATTGAAAAGGCTAAACGCCAATGTTAAAAGATTACCTCCAGGAACACGGTGAAACTCTAAACGAGAACCCTAACCAACCATCTGCGGACAACGAGGTCTGCTAAGTTTAGGCAGACCTAGTCTCGTTGTCCGAAGATGGTTGGTTAGGGTTCTCGTTTAGAGTTTCACCATGTTCCTGGAGGTAATCTTTTAACATTGGCGTTTAGCCTTTTCAATTTTACAATACTATAATGTAGATTGAATTATAAGTACAACCATTGTTTGGTTCTGGGGCTAGTTAGCAAGTATATATGAATTCACTGATGATGGACTGATAGGTCCGAAAACGTTCTAAATGAACCTATTTCATTCAATCCATTGGGATTTTTTAAAATTTTGGTTTTACTTCATGTTAGAGTTTTTTTTAAGTATTATATGGTTATTGATGTGTATCTCTTCTTCTTCTTCACGTGCCATATCAGAATTATCCGACGTTGGCGATCACCATTGCGAAGTCTTCTCGATCTTCTGCAATATGGAATAACTGCCCTTTCATAATTCACGAATTCACAAATTTTTTTTAACCAAGAAACTTGTTTTCTTCCTACACTTCTACTGCCGTTCTTCTATTTTGCCGTTAAGGATCAGTTGTAGTATTCGATATCGATTTCCCTTCACTGTATGTTCCAGATAAGACATTTTTCGGTGTTTAACAGTCTTTAGCAATTCTCTGTCTTTGATGACCCTCGCTAGTACTTCTTCATTCTTTTTTATTGCTGGCCAACATATCTACAGAACAACCACGTAACCATTTTGTCTTAGTTTTAAACTCGGATGATTATTGCAAAGAAATGGCTTCATTTTCATAAACGTAGATTTAGTCATTGCTATTCTGCTTTTTATTTCTGTCTGGAGCTAGTTATGATTTATGACCCAAATATGTATTTTTGTGAACTTTTTTTTAACTTGGACTTTATTTAATTGAAACTTTGCATCTGGATGTGGATTTCGACTTCAGACTGAAAATTTGGTTTTGTTTGAGTTTATTTTAATGCCCATTTCCTCCTCTACTTCGTGAATACGATCAAACAGAATTTGGACACTTTCAATATTTTCAATATTTTTCTACATAATTACTGTATCGTTCGCGTATTACATCAAGTAGTTCCCCGTTGGATTTTTATTCCATATGGCTGTCTTGCACGCGCTTTTTTAAATAACTGGTCTGAGTGAACATTGAACAATATTGGGGACAGAACGCAATCTTGTCTGACTCATGATTGTATGGAGATTTCGTCTGTATACAGGGTGTTTCATTGGGAAAGTAACATAGGTACGTTAACTGTAGAAAGAGGACACTTCGGCGGTCTTAAAAATGCCATACTTAATGGGGGGGTCCTAACGGGACCAAAAGCCTCTTTTGGTTTTGGGGGGATTACCATCCCCCCAAACCCCATTTCGTACTTTCATTGGGAAAGTAACATAGGTACGTTAACTGTAGAAAGAGGACACTTCGGCGGTCTTAAGAATGCCATACTTAATGGGGGGGTCCTAACGGGACCAAAAGCCTCTTTTGGTTTTGGGGGGGATTACCATCCCCCCAAACCCCCTGGTGCGGTCGTAACTATGACTCTCTTAAGGTCTTACTTCATTAATAACAAAGATACTGGGTGTTGTATATATTTTGCCAATTTCTTATTTGTTTCATAACTTTTTAACCACACTGTATATTTATTTTCTATTTGGCACGCTCATATTCTTGAAGGTGTACAATCAATTAATTTATTTAGAATTGTAAAAAATCCAGGTCCGGACTAAAAAATATTGGAAAAATATTCCGACCCAAAAAACACTCTGTGTATTAAATTTTTTTAAAATGGATTTTGCATTTGAAAAGAGGATGAAAAACTAAATTTAGTGGTATACTTTGAATTTTCGGCAACATGATTTTTCGGGTAAAATTTTGAATTTGAATTCTGAAATTATGTGAGTTGCGAGAGATCGTAGTAAAAAAAATTAAAATGTGACGTAATTTTAATTAATACAGTAAAACCTCGATAGAACGGACTTCGGAAATAACGGACAAAAAATCCGATCAAATGTAAAAAAATTAATGCTAAAAAATGAAAATTTGCATTCTGGAAGAAAAATCAGCAAGGACAAGATCTCGGCAATGCTTTGTGCTAACGCCGATGACATTATTCATCGCATGAATTGAATGCTATAATTTTTTGCGAATCTCGTAAACCTAGAGTTATCAAAGTAATCAAAGATATAATGCATCATCTGTGCTTTTCATATTATAGCGCTAATAGGGCATGGTTCACTACAGATATTTTCAAAAATTGGTTTTTTAAAGAATTTGTGCCGGCAATGAGAAAATTTCAAGAGAAGAAACGGGAAATACCATCCAGAAAATATTTGACATTCAGAAGACGGCAACTTTAATTGTATGTTTTTACCAAAAAACACATCGCTTATTCAACCCATGGATCAGTGAATAATATTGGCAACCAAACGAGTATCTACACTCACCGGCACAAAATTCCACCACCCAAAATTTTTGATTAAGTTTGACAATTTATAACTTTATTATTTGTACTCCGATTTTTAAGATTCTTGCACCAGTTTGTAGGTACATGTATTGGTATCGTTTGGTGTTATTCCGGTAACACAAAAATTTTGCTTGCATGGCATTATACGGGGGTGAGTGGAAGAGTTGTATTTTCTCCTAACTTTAAAACATTCTGTGGAAAAATGGAAGAGATGATTTTGTTTCATAGTCCTGTCATATTATCCCGGAGGCATCACTAAAATTTTGTTTTTTGAATTATCTGAATATCTCTTTTCTTGTAAGAGCTGTACCATTTTTTGTAAATAAAAACACTGATTGACTCATACAATTGAGGTTGGATTGATAAGATTAGAATGGCCCGCATGCAGCCCAGATCTCAATCCTATTGAGTATTTATGGGATGAATTAAAAAAAGTTATTCGCCGTCATCATAGGCCTCCAGAAAATTTGGTAGAGTTATGGCCCTGGTAGAGGAATATCGGGCTATTCCCCAGGCAAGGATAACACATATTGACTCGATGCCAAACAGATTGCGAGCAATCGTTGCTGCGATGGGTGGACATACCCGCTACTGAATTGTTTTGTTTTGTTGTTAATTTTCTTTCTTTTGTTAATTTTAGTTCATTTGATATTTTTAATTAAAAAAACCTTCAAAGCAGTGTTTTGATTTACAGCTCTTACAAGAAAAGAGATATTCGGATAATTCAAAAACAAAACCTTAGTAATACCTCTAGGATAATACGAAAGGAGTATGAAACAAAATCAGCCCTCCAATTTTTCCACAGAATTTTTTAAAGTTAGTAGAAAATACAACGTTTCCATTCACCCCCGTATAATGCCATCTAAGCAAAAAAATTTTGTTACCGGAATAATAAAAAACGACAACAATACATGTACCTACAAACTGATGCAAGAATCTTGAAAATCGGAGTACAAATAATAAAGTTATAGATTGTCAAACTTAATCAAAAATATTGGGTGGCGGAATTTTGTACGGGTGAGTGTATACTGCAGAAAGTTTTTAGAGGAAGCAGAAAAGAAAAAAAAAGCAAACAAAACTTAATTCCTTTTTAACTTACAGATTTGTACACTGTATCTATACAGTAAATATTTAAAAAAAATTGGTTGATTTTAAACCTATTTTTATATAACGGACGTTCGGCTTTAACGGACATCACGTCCCCCCAACTAGTCCGTTATACCGAGGTTTTACTGTACCATTATTTAATCTAAATTGAAAAAATGTTAACATTTTAGTATTTTTTTTTTATTATGGCGACAAATAATTCATAACAAATATTCACCTTTAGTTAATGAATAAATAATAAAGATTGCACAAAAAATACATAACTTTAATCAACGAACTATCTCAAAAATTAAGAAAACAGAAAAAAAATTGCTGAAAAATAACTTTTGGATATACAAAATCCAAAGTTTATAACGAGGAAATAAATAGTAGGGACGAACTTCTTGACCGGATTCGAGACGCCTTCCAAGAAATGAAGAATAACACTGACGAGATTAGGAAGTCAGTCAGTAATAACAAAAAGGGTCTTTTTTGGGTTTGTCTTTAACAAGGTGGTGGCCATTTTGAACAATTACTATTGTTTTAATAAGTTATTTTTTGGAAAAACTTTTCTTTAAATTTTTTTTTAATTTTTAATAGTTTGTTGATTAAAGTTATGCGTTTTTTGTGGACTCTTTATTATTAGTCCTGTCGCCAGGGTGGGTACAACGGCCTCCTTAATTCAGATGGACTTACCTAAGTTTTTTTTATGTATTTGGACCCGTAGAACACGAATTTTTTGGGTAACAGTTGATCCGGATGTCGATAAGATTGTTATAAACAAAGAACTTGAGGAATTACATAGCAGCGATTTTTCGCAAAACAAAATATTTTTTTGTATTTTTTGGGTGATTCTCAGCAAAAAATGGTCTTACAAGTTTTTTCGTAGGACGCGTAGTTTTCGAGATAAACGCGGTTAAACTTTCAAAAAATCAAAAAAGTGCAATTTTTGAACCGGAATAACTTTTGATTAAAAAATAAAATAGCAATTCTGATTACTGCATTTGAAAGTTCAAGTCAAATTCTATCGGTTTTGATTGTTTGCATTGCTAAAAAATAAGTTTTTATTTGTTAAATAAAGGTATAAACACATAGTGTTTCCCGGGCCCAATGCATGCGTTTTAATGGACGTAATGTACGTAGACATTCTGTATGCGCGCCTACTCGTTCGATTTCAAATTAGAAATGCATTGAAAACATCATTCAATTACTATGTGTTGATAGCTTTGTTTAACAATAGAAAAATTAATTTCTAGCAATGAAAATAATCAAAACCGATAGAATTTTACTTGAACTTTCAAATGCGGTAAGTAGAATTGCTATTTTATTTTTTAATCAAAAGTTATTCGGGTTCAAAAATTGCAATTTTTCGATTTTTTGAAAGTTCAACCCCGTTTATGCCGAAAACTATGCATCCTACCAAAAAACTTGTAAAATAATTTTTTGCTTAGAATGACCCAAAGAATACAAAACCATGTTTTGTTTTGCGAAAAATCGCTGTTATGTGATTCCTCAAGTTCTTTGTTTATAACAATCTTATCGACATCCGGATCGACTGTTACCCACAAAATTCGTGTTCTACGGGTCAAAATACATAAAGAAAACTTGGGTAAGTCCATCTGAATTAAGGAGGCCGTTGTACCCCTACTGGCGACAGGACTATATTTATTCAATAATTAAAGTTGAATTTTTTTTATGAATTATTTGTCGCCATAATAAAAAACACTGAAATGTTAACATTTTACCGATTTAAGACTATTTTAGACTATACTTTTTTTTGTTAACAGAAAATGATATACCAAAAAATTTAGATTTTGTTTCCTGTTTTACATTGTGACAAAACTTAGTATACCATTTTCTTATATCATTTTATGTTATAGTCCAAAACAGACTTTAGATTAAATAATGGTATTAATTAAAGTTAAGTCACATTTGAATTTTTTTACTTCAAACTCTCGCAATTCACATAATTTCATAATTCAAGTTCAAAATTTAAACAAAAAAATCATTTTGCCGAAAATTCAAAACCCTCTTTTAAGTGCAAAATCAATTTAAAAAAAAATAATGTACAGGGTGTTTTTTGGGTCGGAGCATTTTTCCAATATTTCTTAATCCAGCCCTGGATTTTTTTATAATTGTAAATAAATTAATTGATTGGGCACCTTAAATAATATTCGGTGTTAAATATAAAAGAAATATACAGTGTGTTTAACAAGTTGTATTTCAATTTTTTTCTACTTCGAGCTCTCGCTATTCTCATAATTTCAGAATTCAAATTTAAAATTTTACCAGAAAAATCATTTTGCCGACAATTCAAGGTATACCACTAACTTTAGTTTTTCATCCTCTTTTCAAATGCAAAATCCATTTTAAAATAATTTAATGTACAGGGTGTTGTTTTTGTGTCGGAACATTTTTCCAATATTTTTTAATCCGTACCTGAATTTTTTACAATTGTAAATAAATAATTTATTGTACACCTTAAAGAGTATTTGCGTGCCAAATATAAAATAAATATACAGTGTGGTTAAAAAGTTATGCAAAAAATAAGAAAATGGAAAAATAGATAAAACACCCAGTATCTTTGTTATTAATGAAGTAAGACCCATTAAGTATGGTATTTTTGAGACTGCCTAAGTGTCCTCTTTCTACAGACAACGTATGCTACTTTCCCAATGAAACACCCTGTATTTATCTTCAATTTTTATGATAGCAGTTTAATTCCAGTACAAATTTTTAAAGACAAGAATATCCTTGTCATCTATTCCTATATTTTTTAGCATCTGCATTAATTTTACATGCTGTACTTTATCGAATGCCTTTTCGGAGTCCACGAAGCATGCAAATACATATTTTCTTTGATCACGGGATATTTAGCGCAAAAAGTGCCACCCTACTTCCCATAGCATTTCTAAAACCAAATTTGGTATCTTTGAGATCTTCGCATTTGCGTCTAATTCTGTTGTGAAGTATTCTTAGGAAAATTTTAAAGACTTGGTTCATTAGGCTAATTAATCGATATTCTGAGCATTTTTCTAGTATTGTGTTTTTTGGGTATCGCGACAAAGATGGAGTTGAGCCAGTCTATGGGAATCACTCCAGTGTTATATATTGCATTAACAAATTTTACTACTACTGTGTATCTCTTATTAACTTTCATTAACGTTTTCAGCACCTGACGATGTCTACGATTTTTTGGAATGCCCAACGGTGGGATGTAGAGGGCAAGGCCACATAAAAGGTCCAAAATTTGCAACACATTCTACTCAAAACCATTGTCCATACTCGGAGGGAAATTTAGATATCGAAAAAATTCTGCCCGATAGATTGCTCAGTCCTGATAGAAGTCCAGCGGCAGTGGTACCCGTTTCTAGAGAACCTAAGGAATGTAAAATGTAAGTATTTATAAAGGTTACATCACACACCACTATACAATTAGATATTCACGTTACTTGACACGGCACATTACGGCAATTCTATCTGATTTTTAAATGATTTTATCTTTGGGTTGTAGAGGTGTCTATTAGAGGTACATACATTTTAAATTTATCCTCGTCTTATACAGAGATAGCCCGATCAGGGAACGCAAAATTTTACGAAAACCTCCAAAAAAATAAAGGAAGGATGAAAATTTGGGAATATGTAGTTGAACTTGTCTATTATTATATAAGAAAAAGTTTACAATTCTACATCTACATCCCCTCCATTTTACAAAAATTGTAAAATACGGGGTGAAAAAATATACGTTCAAAATAAGTCCGGAATTGGATAAATGACTAATTCTAAGTAACTTTTGTTCTATAGAGTTTTTTTACTAAGTCAATACTTTTCGAGTTATTTGCGAGTGAATGTGTTCATTTTTAACAAAAAAAAAATGTTTTTGGACGGTTTTTCGGAGATAACGCAAAAAGTAAGTATTTTAGCGAAAAAAATATTCTTAGTAAAAATATAGCTTATAAAAAACTGAAAAAATGGTGTATATGCGTGAGGTCTGCAGACCCAGTAGAAGCAGAGTTGCAGCTAATGAAATGTAGGTTCTTCTTCGTCAAATTCCAAATCGAATAAAAAACGGAGCACTTTTCGGGGAAAATTCATTTCAACTTTTTAAAAGTGTTTAAAAAAAGGTTTATTTTTGTTTTTTAAAAAAACTTCTAACATTAAAAGTAAGTGAGTTATGCTCAAAATATTGTTAGTCCCTTTTATTTTTTGGTAAAAAAATGGCGAAAATCACTCCTTAATTAGCTTCTCAAATAAAATGAATCGTTACCGCTTTACAAGTTACTTTACTTATGTATTGTTTATATTATCTATAGCGATACGCTTTAATTACTATTTTTGCTAATTTTAATTTTAATATTTTTTCTCAAAACGAAATAATATGGGTCATATAAAGCCACCGATAATATACAAAACAGACGCTAAGAAAGACATGATTTTACGAAACGAATGCATCCCCTGACCATATGTTTTTGGAGTGGCAGTTTAACAAACTGAAGCCCACATAAATTAGTTACCATATCAGACGTTTATGTCAACAACTCACTATGTATTCGAGAGTGTTTTTTGTTGTAACTGCGAAAGTATACACCAGACCTAATAAATGATTTATTGCTCAGTCATCTGGTCAGAGGGAAGAAAGATAACAGTAATCGTTGTGGTTTCTCTATTCAGTCACGACACAGCGGGTGAACGAATCACACACAAATCGTTCGGCCCTTTTTCGAGAGAGACCTACGCGCAAATACCTTTTGTTACGAAAATAAATAAATATTTACCGTTCGTTTTATTATATTCATTTCAATTAATTCCAGCAACAGACCTACCGGAATATATCTATAAGTTTCATTGGTTCCAAGTTTAAATATTTAATTTCTTAGTTTTGAAAAAAATTGGGTTTAAAATAAAACATTTTTTTTAATTTTGAAAAAAATCGTAATTCTTTATGGAATTAACTTAAAAACAATTAGCAATACCAAAAATCTCAAAGAGTAATAAAATGTACGTTTTGCTTTTCTGAATATTTTTGATTTTTTGTTTTCTTGTTAGACAAAAATTGGTTATGCTATGGCTGTTCAAAATTTGCCTTAACTCGTGATTAGTTACTCGTTCAAGCCATTTTAACTACAGCTTTTTTAAAACGAAGCACTTTGAACCGATGAAACTTACAGATCATATACAGGGTGTCCCGGACTAATTTACCCACTCTATATCTCTTAAACGAATAGAGATTTTCGAATGAGACAAAAGCTGATCTATTCCATTTGTAATACACTGTAATATGGCGTAGAAAAAATCATCCCCTAAATATTCATCCCTTAGTTACAAAACCTAACTTTAATTTTAATAGCACCCTGTACATTTTTTTATAGTTTTGGATGTGGTCTTCGATCGTCTATTCAACACATTTTTTAACAATAAAATCGGTTAGTAAGTAATCAAGAAAAATATCAGTTTATTTTTGATAATTATGTGTCCCAGACTAACGGCCGATTGCATAATGAAGTTAAAGGAGGCTTGCCCTTTTTATCAAAAGCCCTCTTTAACTTTAAAGTGCAGATTTCGGACCTTTAAGTCCCTAAAGTCTCCTTTAAAGGATACATAACCTATTTTGTCGAGTTGAAAACACAGTTGTTTTTGTATTTAACTTTAACAGTCAATAATAATTATTATATTATTACTAGGATTAATTAATTGTACTTTAAAAGCACAATTATGTATAATTTTGAAACATCTACTTCAAGAAATTTATTGTATTCAGAAGGCCAAAAATTAACCAGAACAGATTAAGAACAAACTGTTTTGAACAATAATAATATGATGATCTGGATTTTTATCAAAGATTTAGGTTGAAAACAAACAGTTTTGTGTGCCTTCTTAAATAGAAAACCAAATAACTTTGCCTACTATTAGGTAAGTGACTAAAAATTTGTTGATGTAAGTAAAAACAATGCTGTTTATTTATTTTAGAGGTGGATGCATTACTCCCATGCAACAAATTCTGTTGGATTTTATGCATCAGGAATGCAATTAAATTTAGCTGATTTTACGGCAGTGTCCAGAGGTTCAGCAAGTAGAATTATAAAAATAGTATCCTTTACAATTGCAAGAATCATCAAGATATGGAAAGCTGTTGAAGATTTTTACAAGATTGCTGTATTCTCTAGAATAATGAGTGCAATGGGTTATACTTTAATTAAATGTATATTCTGCAGGTGTCCAGGATGCAGAAATTTTCAGGTCCAGAAAATCATTTTTTGCATTGAATGTTCAGTCAGTGATGCAAAATTTAAAATTAGAGATATTGTTGTACTGTGGCCATCAAATAAGACATTTTTAATAATAGTAGGCTGAAGCATAATTCAGGGGCTTAGAATCACACAAACTTAGCTACATTTTGTTTTATTTTCGTCTACAGAAATATTAGGGTTACAGTAACTGAATGTTATAATATGTAGGTACCTAGCCTAGGTATGCATGTCCAAATCAGAACTAAAGCAGGTGGACATACGTTCATGTGAATCTTAAAGAAGTTTAATGTAGTTATGTTTGTTTGACCCTAACACCCTGAATTTTGAAAGTGGTATCTTTGGCCATTACATATTGGTTGGTGACAGTGACGAACAAGGAATGTAGTAGAACAGCAATATGGGTTGTGGAAATGAAGATTTCCTATACTCCGCTTAGGAACGAGACTACAATTAGAAAACATGACTGTGATTGTTGCAGCTAGAGTGCTTGATAATATTGCCATTGATATGGATGACAATTTTCCTGTGAATAAAACTGAAGATGAAGCAAACAATGAATAATTACAACCGATAAAAAATAATGAAAATATTTCAGAAAACAATATAGCTGTGTTAATAAATGAACACTTTGGTAGATTGTAAATATGTTTATTAATAAATACAAAATGAATGTATTGAACTTTTTATTTATTTTAGTTTATCCCATTTTTTTATAGACCTGGATCCCACGTACCAAAAAAAGTTGATTAATAGCAAGCTGAAAATTTGTTAATAGCTTAACGGTGTCTGTCGGACAAACTTTGATGTATGGGAACACTGGAATGGGTGAGTTTTAATTGTGGAACAGCTTAAAAATTTGGAACGTAAAACTACGAAAACGTTCCACGTATTTTGTTGGACAGAATTTAAAATTGATTTGTTACCAAGGTTGTCCGACTAGACACCGTTAAGCTATTAACAAATTTTCAGCTTGCTATTAATCAACTTTTTTTGGTGTGCGGGATCCAGGCCTATTAGGTAGTTTTATTTTTAAATCCAATAATTTTATTTTTTTATATTAAATGAACATTAGCTTGCCTGTACATGGTACTCAATTATTTGGATAATTTAAATGATTTTTAACAAATAAAATATTGTACCGATCTTTCCTTTATTCTTCACATTTATTTATTATATTTCTATAACTTTTTATCTTTTGTAACAAAAGAAGTTCCTCCTCTTTGCTAAAGTTTGTAGAAATAATTTTTTGTTATCTCGTTATATGTCCATTTTTTTAGATTTCACTCTTTTTTGATGAGTAATTAAGTAATAGTAGGTGTATATAATTATTAAATAATAGTAATACAATAATAAAATTAAAAAGTAAGTATTAGGTGATTAAAAACTTACAAAGAAAAGTAGAGTAATAATAAATATATAGAAATAGTGATAACAATAAGTAATAATAATTATTATAATAATTAAGTAATAATAAGTAACTTTTTGTAGTAAAACAAAAATTATATGAGTAGTATCCGAGAGTAGGTATCCTACAAAACGGTACAAACTGGCAAAATGTATGACATTCAAATGTCATTATTTCCATTTTAGTTCAAATATAACATAATTCAGTTTAACCAACAGTATAAAATTTCATTAAAACATACTTTACTAAAAGCATCCTTTAAATCGAGTTATGAAATCAAAATCTTTAACAGCCGCTTTAAAGTCCACTTTAACACGCTTTAAAGTCCACTTTAACATAAAGCCTCCTTTTATTAAAGTCCACTTTTTCGAATGATTATGAAATCGGCTGTAATTTATCCAGGCTATATTTCTTAAACGAATAAAGATTTTCGAATGGGACAAAAACTAATCTATTCCATTTGTAATACACTTTAATATGGCGCAAAATCATCCCCTAGTTACAACCCCTAACTTTATTTTTTTTAATAGCACCCTGTAACTAAGGGATGAATATGTAAGAGATGATTTTTTTCTACGCCATATTAAAGGGTATTACAAATGAAATAGATCAGTTTTTGTCCCATTCGAAAATCTTTATTCGTTTAAGAAATATAGCCTGGTATAAATTAGTCTGGGACACATAACTAAGTATTTTCTATGGGAAATAAGCCACAATTTTACTAAAAAATGAATTTATTAACGTTTCGAAGCCCAAATCAGGTTTCGTTGTCAAAATACAAAATACTATTAAAATAAACAAAAATGTTGTTGCTAAGTAAAAAAATTCTTCTAATAATTTATTTAATCTGACTCATTTATATTGGCAATTCAGACGTATATTAACAATTATTATATAATATAATTACGTATATTATTATAATATAATTAACAAAAATAAACTGATATTTTCTTGATTATATCTTGATATCTTCTCTGAATAACCGTCCAAAAACATGTTTTATTTTATTAAACATGAGCATATTCACTCGCAAATAACTCGAAAAGTATCGACTTAGTGAAAAAACTGTATAGAAGAAAAGTTGTTTAGAATCAGTCATTTTATCCAATTCCGGTCTTATTTTGAATGTATTTTTTCATCTTCGACAGGGGGGTATTCCCCTCCATTTTTGTAAAATGGAGGGGATGTAGAATTGTAAACTTTTTTTTTATATAATAATAGACAATTTCAACTACCTATTCCCAAATTTTCATCCTTTCTTTATTTTTTTGGGTCAGATTGTTCTTTGATCTAACTGTTAATTAACCAAAAACTGTGTATTTAATATTTAGCGGTTAATAATAATTACCACATGCATGCATTGTTCTTTTTAAGATCTAGTCCATACTTTTTTGCTTTGTTTTTTGTCCTTGGTTTGGAACCTGTAGCCATGTAAAAACATATAAATATTAGTATTCACTTATACATGATTGTCCAGGTGACACATTTCACGCTTAGAGGTTCATCAGAGCGACTTAAATTAATTAAAGCACGCTAAACGATGCATTTAGAAAATGCAAGTAATTGATATCAGACAAGGTGATTCATTAAACCGTTACTTATTAATATCATGAGTGGGAGTGTGCAAAGGAAAAGTAGCCCGATCAGGGAACGCAAAATTTTACGAAAACCTCCAAAAAAATAAAGGAAGGATGAAAATTTGGGAATAGGTAGTTGAAATTGTCTATTACATATTATATAAGCAAAAGTTTACAATTCTACATCCCCTCCATTTTACAAAAATTGGGGGTGAACCCCCTTCTTGGGGGTGAAAAAATATACGTTCAAAATAAGTCCGGAATTGGATAAAATGACTAATTCTAAGTAACTTTTGTTCTATAGAGTTTTTTTACTAAGTCATTACTTTTCGAGTTATTTGCGAGAGAATGTGTTCATTTTTAACCAAAAAAAAATGTGGACGGTTTTTCGGAGATAACTCAAAAAGTAAGTACCTATTTTAGCAAAAACAAGTATTCTTAGTAAAAATATAGTTTATAAAAAATTGAAAAAAATGGTGTATGCGTGAGGTCAGACACAGTAGAAGTAGAGTTGCAGCTAATGAAATGTAGGTTCTTCTTCGTCAAATTCCAAATCTAATATTTCAATCTGAAATAACCAAAAAACGGAACACTTTTCGGGGAAAATTCATTACAAATTTTTAAAGTGTTTAAGAAAAGGTTAATTTTTGTTTTTTAAAAAAGCTTCTAACATTAAAAGTAAGTGAGTTACGCTCAAAATATTGTTGGTCCCTTTTATTTTTTGGTAAAAAATAGCGAAAATCACCCCTTAATTAGCTTCTAAAATAAAATTAATCGTTACCGCTTTACAAGTTACTTTACTTATGTATTGTTTATATTATCTAAAAATTTCATTGGTTCAAAGTTTTGAAAAAAATTGGGTTTAAAATAAAACATTTTTTTTTAATTTTGAAAAAAATCGTAATTGTTTATGGAATTAACTTAAAACAATTAGGAATACCAAAAATCTAAAGGACAGATATATAATGGACAGATATCGAAACTCAATTCAGGCAGTAAAGGCATATCCAGGAGCAGACGTATCCTCTGATCACAGTCTTCTTATTGCTAGGTTTCAACTTCAACTAAAAAAGACGCAAAAAAGCCGCAACAACAATAAACTTAACATACAGAAACTAAAGTCTGAAGAAACAAAAGAAAATCTGAAACACGAAATCAACACAAATCTAGACAGAAACCCAGGAAATAATTGCAACGTAGAACAGCAGTGGCAATTCTTCAAAACCTCTATATTAGAACCAAGTAAGAAAGTACTTACTACAACCAAATGTAAGAAAGAAGAATGGATGACGGAGGAAATTCTAGAGTTGATGAATGAAAGAAGAAAAAACAAAACCATTAATAAGACCCGCTATAAACAGCTTCAAAACCAAATAAGAAGAAAAATTAGGGAGGCTAAAGAAACCTACTTCTCTGAAAAATGTAAAGAAATAGAAGAACTGCAAAACACATATGACAACTTCAACCTACATAAAAAAGTCAAAGAACTAGCCGGAATAGGAAATAAAAGAAGCTCCAATATATTGCTCGACAAAAATGGAAATATTATAATGGAGACAAAACGAAAACTACGACGATGGAAAGAGTATATCGAGGAACTATTTCATGACCAGAGAGAAGCTAGCACATCCGTAGATAGCCAAACGGGAGATGTAGGCCCAGAGATAACCAAATCAGAGGTTAGTCAGGCAATAAACTCTATGAAAACCAATAAATCTGCTGGTCCAGATGAATTGCCTAGCGAGCTGATAAAGTTGGTCAACGAGAAAAACCTGGACATAATAGTAGAACTATTCAACGCTATCTATACTACAGGAATCATCCCTAGAGAAATGTTGACATCAGCCTTTGTGTGTTTGCCAAAGAAGGTGAATGCAAAAGAATGCAGTGACTACCGAACCATAAGCTTAATGTCACATACCTTGAAAATTCTATTGAAAATTATCCACGCCAGAATACACTCTAAACTGGAGCTGGATATTAGTGACACTCAATATGGGTTGCGCAATGGTATGGGTACCAGAGAGGCATTATTCTCCTTCAACGTGCTGACACAGAGATGTTTGGATGTTAACCATCCTCTTTACGTCTGTTTTATAGACTACAATAAGGCGTTTGATAAAGTAAAACATGATCGACTCATGGAAATCCTAAAAAATAAAAACCTAGATGAAAGAGATTTAAGACTAATAACACACCTCTATTACAATCAGCGAGCAATAGTAAGAATTGAAAAAGAAACATCTGAAGAAATGGAAATAAAGAGAGGAGTCAGGCAAGGCTGCATACTATCACCTCTATTATTTAACGCTTATTCTGAAGAGGTAATGCGAGAAACTCTGGAAGATGAAACAGTCGGCATAAGAGTAAATGGAGTCTTAGTTAACAACATAAGATATGCAGATGATACAGTAATAATAGCCGATAGTTTACAAGACCTGCAAAAACTCATGAGTAAAATAGTAAGGTGTAGTAGGGAGTACGGACTCTCTCTCAATATCAAAAAGACGAAGTTTATGAAAATTAGTAAAAACAACCATAATACTAATGAAATCTTGATAGTAGAGGGCCAGCAGATCGAAAGAGTAAAAAAGTACACTTACCTAGGAACACTTATAACAGAAAATAATGACTACACTGCAGAAATAAAAGTCAGAATCGAAAAAGCACGTTCTAATTTTATAAAAATGAAAAAGGTCCTATGTAGCAAAGATTTAACATTAGCTCTTAAAGTACGCCTAACAAAATGTTACGTCTACAGTGTTCTATACTATGGAGTGGAATCATGGACGTTAAATGTAGAGACAATGAGACGACTTAACGCCTTTGAAATGTGGACCTATAGAAAAATTATGAGGGTTTCCTGGGTAGATAGAGTTACAAACAATGAAGTACTGAGAAGAATAGGTAAAGAAAAGGAAGTTGAACTTACAATTAAAGAAAAGAAGCTACAGTATCTCGGACATGTGATGCGGGGCGAGAAGTATGGCATCCTACGACTCATAATGCAGGGAAAGATAGATGGCAGAAGAAGCATCGGAAGAAGACGAATTTCATGGTTGAAGAACCTGAGAGAGTGGTTTGGATGCAGCTCGAAACAACTATTTAGAGCTACTGCCTCAAAAATTAAAATAGCTATGATGATTGCCAACCTCCGTAGCGGAGATGGCACCTGAAGAAGAAGAAGAAGAAAAATCTCAAAGAGTAATAAAATGTACGTTTTACTTTTCTGAATATTTTTGATTTTTTGTTTTCTTATTAGACAAAAATTGGTTATGCTATGGCTGTTCAAAATTTGCCTAAATCGTGATTAGTTACTCGTTCAAGCCATTTTAACTAGAGCTTTTTCAAAACGAAGCACTTTGAACCGATGAAACTGACGGATCATATAAATAATACATAGACAAAGAAACTTGTGAAGTGGTAATGTTAAAATTTATATGTGATGCTAATTAGGGGGTGATCTTCGCGATTGTTTTACCAAAAAATAAAAGTGACCAACAATATTTTGAGCGTAATTCACTTATTTTTAATATTACAAGTTTTTTTAAAAAACAAAAATAAACCTATTTTTAAACACTTTAAAAAAGTTAAAATGAATTTTCCCCTAAAAGTGCTCCCTTTTTGGGTTATTTCACATTGAAATATTCGATTTGGAATTTGACGAAGAACCTACTTTTCATTAGCTGTAACTCTGCTTCTACTGGGTCTACAGACCTTATGTATACACCATTTTTTTACACAATTTTTTATGGGCTATATTTTTACTAAGAATATTTTTTTCGCTAAAATATTTACTTTTCGAGTTATCTCCGAAAAACCGTCCAAAAACATGTTTTATTTTGTTAAACATGAACATATTCACTCGCAAATAACTCGAAAAGTATTGACTTGTTGAAAAAACTTTATAGAAGAAAAGTTGTTTAGAATTAGTCATTTTATCCAATTCCCGTCTTATTTTGAATGTATTTTTTTCATCTTCGAGAGGGGGGTATTCTCCATTTTTGTAAAATTGGGGGGTGTAGAATTGTAAACTTTTTCTTATATAATTATATAGACAATTTCAACTACCTATTCCCAAATTTTCATACTTCCTTTATTTTTTTGGGTCAGATTGTTCTTTGATCGGACTAAAGGACGTAACATGGATTATACAGACATGGAAATCTATGCTACGCAGACTATGATTTCCTAATAGCAGAGAATGAAGCAAAGGCTCTCAAATCGTTTTAGCATAAAAAGAAAAGGTCTGAATTAGTGAATAGCAATTGAAAAAAGTATAACTCCTTCAAAATAAACTGATATGATGTTGACAAATTGGAAGTTAATGGAAAGGTAATAAAACAAAAAACGAATTTTAAATATCTGGGACAAAAATATGCAGCTCAGGCAACATGGAAAATTAAGTAAGGCGCAAAGCAACAAAAACTAATAATGTAACCTGCTGCCTAAACAACATAATATGAAGAATATACCTCTGGATGTAGATGTAGATATAAAAATAAAGTGTTTTTAAACAACAATTCGCGTCATTTAGGTAAACATACATTGCATAAACAAGACCTGATTTAAGTACGAGTTATGGAAACAACAGAGATCAAAAGACAGAAAAATATCCGAAAAACTTTATATAATAGGGAAAGAATTGAAGAAGGCAGCGCAAAATAGATCTGGCAAACAGATGGGTACAAAACGATAAATAGAATGGAACAAATATTTCGACACAAATCGCCAACATTACAAAGCATTCAGAGTCTTAAAAACACTTCAGAGGATACCGAAGATTTAACAGACACTTAGCAAATTAAGAATAATGAAGATTTAATTCAACCTAATGAAAATAAATGCAGTGTTAGCGCTGCCTCTAATGTAGCCCTTTATTGGGATTTTACCTTTTAATCTTTTAACTTAATCCTCTCAGATGAAGATACATTTTTGAGCTGCGCAGAAATGCCCCTTATGTGTGCACAGTCCATCGTAAGGTTTTGTGAAATCTTAAAGATCTTAAGCAATTAGGATTAAATTGTTCTGAAGATAAAATTAGAGTTTGATGTTAATATTGAGAATAAAATAAATTTGAAACAAAACACATACTTACAGTGGGTGATCATATTATTAGAGCTACCTCAGGAAATTTTACTTTTGTTTAATAATGGTATGTAAGTTTTTTCTTTATACGGTCCACGTTGCCTTTGAAACTTTAAAAATGGATGATGTTTCTGTTGGAGTGATTAGTATTGAATATTAAAGTTTTTATTTCTGCTATTTTCCTTGGTGAGATGTCTTTGGATTTCCCATGATGTTCTGGTACCACTAGTGTAACGAACGCGCAATTTTTACTAAATTCACAAAAAATAGTATAGGCCTGTCAGAATATCACTAGAGAGCAATAGAAACTCGCAAAGTTTATTATAACTCTAAACACCAAGAATACAAAATAATAGGCATACGAGTTGCAAGCTAGGCTGGGCAGCACTGACAAACAATGGCATCTTAGTCACCCATTGCCACACATGCGTGTTGCCACTATTGTCAGGTTATTTATTGCACTTTCATAAAGTGTTTCAAGACAGCCAAATGGAAACAAATTCATTAATATATGATACAGCTCAATTATATACCCTTCCTCTAAAACATTGAATTTTACTAGGTGGCTCTAAAGCCCGGAAGGTAGTATCAAATTTAACCGGAGCATTTTAGCATGGTTGTTTTCTTTTTATTTAGTTAGGTGTTCAAAAGCTTTTTAACAAGTGATGTGTCAGCTGGCCCAAAACCGGGGATTTTAGGCAAGAAAAGGTAAAATGTAAAACTTGATGGAAAAACGCTACAACTTATATGTCAAATATTTATTTCCGTGACTTACGTGTATAATAGCCAAGAATACCTAGCTACTGGCTTTCACCCAGACGACTCGGGTTCAATTCCTGGCCATGAAAATCTTTTTTGTTTTTAAAATTGACATTTTGATTTGAAAAATAATTATTTTTTGATAATACCACGTTTTTATTATTTATACGACACAATATAAAAAAAGTATTTATGTATTTTATAGAATCGTAAACTTTGCATTGGATCAAATACATTCAGCTGACGCTTTTTTCTTACAATCTAAAATTCATAAATTAATGATTTATATACTTTTTAATCATTGCCAAACTACATAGTTCAAGAATATTTTTTTATTATTAACTAGCTGACCCGACCAACTTCGTACCGCCTTAGAACTAAAAAATAATGTTTAAAAGTTAAATACCTAAAAATTACCAGAAAGCCAAAAAATACTCAAAAATATTGCCTATACTTTTTTTCTAATAAACAATATTGTTTTGGTGGTGTCTGCGTAAATAATGATTACTTAGATTGGTCGTATTAACTCAGAAACCTTTCCGGGTTCATGTACAACAATTTTACTTGAGGTCATCATATTATGATCAAATGCATAGTTTACGATTCGATAAGGGGCATACAGACAAACATTCATTTTTATATATTATAGAGAACAAGGAAATATTTAGATTAATAAGGGGTTGGTGATAGAAAAGTGAAAAATTAGGGTCCAAAAAATATAAAAGAAAGTCGGGGGGGCAACCCCCTTTTTCACTTAGATTGGTCGTACTAACTCAGGAAGCTTTAGGGGATTATGTACAACAACTTTGTTTATTAAGGAGGCCAATCATAATAATAATATTATGATCAAATGCATAGTTTATGATTCTATAAAAGACATACAGACTTTTGATATTGTGTCGTATAAATAATAAAAACGTGGTATTATAAAAAAATAATTATTTTTCAAATCAAAATGTCAATTTTAAAAACAAAAAAGATTTTCAGGGCCAGGAATTGAACCCAAGTCGTCTGGGTGAAAGCCAGTAGCTAGGTATTCTTGGCTATTATACACGTAAGTTACGGAGATAAATATTTTGACATATAAGTTGTAGCGTTTTTCCATCAAGTTTCACATTTTATCTTTTCTTGGCTAAAATCCCCGGTTTTGGGCCAGCTGACACATCATTTGTTAATGAGCTTTGGAACACCTAACTAAATAAAAAGAACACAGCCATGCTAAAATGCTCCGGTTAAATGTGACACTACCTCCCGGGCTATAATAATATGATCACCCACTATACCTTGTCAGATAGTATCATTAGTTTTTTTCCTGGTTTTTCCTCATCATTTATTTACAACGGAATTACTAACGAGAGAATTTTACTGTCATGGTTGGATGTGGTTGTCTTTTCGAAGAGAAAACACATGCTATGCTTTTTCTGAGGGTTATTCTCAAATTAAAGTTAATTTCATGTAATAGAATGAACTATCTTTCAAAATAAAGTCGTTCCCAGAACGCACTGGGAATTTGTTCTGGTTCTATTTTTAGGATAATTTCTAAGCATTTCATAACTGGATTTTCCGTTCATTGATGAATATTACGCTCCCCTGACATATGTTTACGTTCTAGACCTTACCCCTATCTTCTTCTTCCTCTATGTATTCTCATAATATTAGTTACTAAAAAGTGTATCGTTATCTCGTAATATACAGGGTGCCCATAAACTCTCCTGACATACGAAGACATGCAGGAGATTCCTCAGATTATTGGAAGACAATTTAACCCAATTCACCTAGTCCGAAAAGATTTTCTAAAGAAGCTCTTTGAAGATGGGATCTTTTAAATAGTTTTTTTAATACTTACAGAACGCTTCTATTCCAGAGATAAATCGATTTCATCAAATGCAAATTTCTAGAATCGGTCATAGGCGTCCGTTTTGGGTAGGGCAACGGTTATTTTATCGCGTATCTTTTTTGTCTTTAACTTTTAAGCATTTTTGACACTGTATTATTAAATTGTGAGGTATTCTAGTACTAAAAGGTACTCTTACTTTAAGCTAGTAGAATATACCGTTTTCTAGAAAAATAGATATGAAAATTTTTTGTTTTTTGAATTAAAAAAAATTAAAAATTTTCTATTTAGAACACCGAAAACTGGTAGTTTTATTTATCTTCTAGAGATAAATCGATTTCATCAATTGCGAATTTCTAATACCGGTCATATGCGTCCGTTTTGGGTAGGTCAACGGTACTGCAGTACCTCACAATTTAATAATCCAGTGTAAAAACTGCTTTAAAATTCAAGACAAAAAAATTATGCGATAAAATATCCATTGCTCTACCTAAAATAGACGCCTCTGACCGGTACTAGAAATTCGCAGTTGATGGAATCGATTTATCTCTGGGATATAAATAGGCGTATACGTTCACAGAAATAAGGAAAAAAATATCCTGTTGGTGACACAACCCCCTCCAGGCCGAAACCAAATTTTTCGAGTAGTATGGCCATCTATAATAATAACCTATATGTTTCCTGCAGCCGATTTTGATGATATACATAGTTATAAACAAATGAAGATCACAAAACGGTAAATTTTCGCTTTTTTCGTCTATTACTAAAATATTGGGCATTTTAAATAAATTTGAGAGTTATAAACTATAAACCGTATAAAAAACTTCCATATTGCGTTCGCTGAATATTTCTATCCTTATTGGTTGCTTAGAAAATTGCAAAATAAATCATAAATTTTGAGTTTTTATAAATATTCATCTTATGTAAAAATTAACTTAGAACCTTCTTATTACACGGAATGCTGAGACTTATGGTGCTTAATTCATACCCTAAATTTCAAAGCAATTGGTCAAATAGTTTAAAAGTTATTTTTTTTTTGTTTATCTAAAATTAATTTTTTTTGCAACACTGTAAGTCAGAAAATGATGAAGTTACAGTAATATTTTGGATAGTTTATGAAAGAAGAAAATTTACAGTATTAATTTAATTTAAAAAAAATAACAAAAAATAATTATAAATATTGCAAAATAATTTTGCAAAAACATGTGAATTAAAAAAATTGGGGGGCTAACTTTGTCCCTAATTGTCCTAGGACAGTTGTTTTTCTTTCTAAATGTGTATAAAAATTCAGTCTTTCTAAATATGAAAAAATAATTTTTCTACGGGTAACGTTTAAAAAGTTATTCTATTTGTTTATAAGTTAGCAAAAAATCGACATGTTTTTGCAAAATAATTTTACAGTGTTTAAAATTATTTTTTGTCATTTATTTTTAATTAAGGTAATTATAAATGTTCTTCTTTCATAAACTGTCCGAAGTATTATTGTAACCTCATAATTTTCTGACTTATAGTGTTGCAAAAAAAATGAATTTGGGATAAACAAATTAAATAACTTTTAAACTATTTGACCAATTGCTTTGAAATTTAAAATATAATTTAAGTACAAGAAGTCTCGGCATTCCGTGTACTAAGAAGATTCTAAGTTAATTTTTACCTAAGTTATGAATATTTATAAAAACTCAAAATTTATGATTTATTTTGCAATTTTCTAAGCAACCAATAAGGATGGACATATTCAGCGAACGCCATATTGAAGTTTTTTATACGATTTCTTACTCTCAAATTTGTTTAAAGTGCTTAACTTTTTGGTAATAGACGAAAAAAGCGATAATTTACCATTTTTTGATCTTCATTTGTTTATAACTATGTATATCATCAAAATCGGCTGCAGGAAACATATAGGTTAATAATATAGATGTCCATACTACTCAAAAAATTTGGTTTCGGCCTGGAGGGGGATGTGTCACGAGAAAAATCTTATTTCTCTGGACTAGTACCCATTTTCGTTTTTCTAAATAGAAGCGTTCTGGAGGTATTTAAAAAAAAAACTAATTACAAGGCGCCATCTTCAAAGAGCTCTAGCTCTTTTCGTGAGCATTTTCGGACTAGGTGAATTGGATTCAATTATCTTAAAATGATCTTAAAATGGTCTTCGTTTGTCAGGAGAGTTTCTGAACACCCAGTAGACTCTAATATTCAAAAAGGTCTCTTTATCATCCGAACAAGCTGTACGTAATACTTTCCCATTCTGACTGTCTCTCCATGATATATACTAAGAATTTGGCGTAGAAACCAACTTTTAAAACCCTCAAGAATATATCCTCATGGATATATTCTTTAACGTACATGCTTCAATTCTGTACAACAAAACAGGCCAAACGTAATACAAATATCTTATAACTTAATATGAATTAAAATGAAACGTACGAAGTTTCAAGAAAATATTTTTGGCTTGTTCTACTCTGCTCTTTATTTCAGTCTCCACTATCGTTTAACAGACAACCCAAATATTTTAACTGTTTGACCTTCTCGATTTCTTCTTCAGCTACGTTCATATATTTGTATTTGGCTAATTATTTCTATTTATAATCATGCCTTTTATCCTATTGAAGTAAGTTGATGTTATCTGCCATTATCACTGTGTCGTCAACGTACCTAATGTTGTTAACAGATATGTCGTTCACTTTAATACCCTTAAAGTATTCTGCCACTGTCACCCACTGTATACCCTAGGGATAGCAATCGGAGTACCCACTGTATACCCAGCTCGATATACCAAAGATGTATTGGGGTAGTGGTGTAGTCCTACCACTTCATCACATTGTAACTTGAAAGATTTGGAATACTTCGGTACCTGTTTGGAATTAATTCATTACAATTTGTCAGTTTCCCTTTCAATTAATAAATATAATATGGCTTTAATTTTAATCTGTACTAAAAACGTGTTTTATATTTATTTTAGTAAACCTCGATTAGGTCGACCTCCCAAGAATTCTCGGCCAGAACCCAAAACGGAATATATAGAAGAAGAGGATGATGAGCCCCCCGAAAAGAAACCGTGCAAAAAAATTAAGACCGAAATGAAAACAGAGCCAAACCACTTGGACAAAAACTTGGAACAAAAATGGAAAGCCCTGAGCCTAATCGAAGAATCAAATATAAAACCAGCAGAAAGAGAATCGTGGCCAAGGCATTCCGAATTTTTGCAGAGATACACAAAAGATGTTTTCGATCCTCGGTTCTGGACCAGCAAGGAGGTGATTAATTTCGTTACAAAATTGCCCGATTGCAATGTAGAGCATGAGGTGCTGCGCAAAGAAAGAATCGATGGGGAAGCCTTTTTGTCACTTACTCCAACCGATATCGTATCGATATTAAAGATTAAAGTTGGTCCCGCTATTAAATTGTACAATAGTATTGTTTTATTACGGCAGCAAATAGACAAAAAAATGTTTGCATAATGTTGATAAAAACGTGATACTTTTTACACTTTGTCTCATAATCTTTATTATAAATATTAAATCTTTAATTATTGTTGTAAATACTGTATATAAACTTTATTTTACTGATGAATATAATTTTTCATTTTTTAATACAGTGTTTCGTTTCGTAATAGAAATATTTTTTGTAAACAAAAAACTATTCTAATCCTTTCATTTTTCCCTTTCCTAATTTTTAAAATCTTCAGAATTTTCTGCACGGCAAAAACCATGTACCATGTAATGTACCATTGTTAATATCACTGAAGAGAGAGGGAAATCGATACGTTAGAGATAGCGACAGCGACTCTTTGCTGGATGTACCTATGTATAGTTGTGAATGTGCTGCGAAAGTAGGTATGTGTCGAGCAGCGGTCAATAATATCTCACGTTCTACAGAAAATATCATTCTCCGCTTAATGACATTGAATACTGATTTTTACGTAATCGTTTTATAACCTCGTCTGTTTTTTCTACTTAATCATATTATATTCATTACATCCTATCATGTGATACGTCGTACGTCTTTGTACGTTAAGCCGTTTAGACACCAGTGCCGGTTTAACCTAACTTCGGGCCCTGGGCACTAGAGATTTAGGGGCCCCCTTCATTGCTATTCGTTGTCAATTTTTTTAACAAGAAAACACATGCATTAACTATTAACGTTTATTGTAAAACCCATACATTTTTAAAAATTTTAAAAAGATTTTTAAAACAAACGAGAAAAACAGCAAACATAAAAAATATTCAAAAAAATACATTTAAAAATATAAAAAAAAAACAACAGAAAGTTCTACAGAACAACACATGACAAACAAAAAAACATATTCTAAAAAATATATGACAAAAATTAGCTTACTTTTTTTCTTGACTAGGCATTAGCAAACTGCCATATTAATACTATCAAAATTCAGTTGCTCCACTTCTTTATTTTTTATAATACGATAGTGATATCTAGGTGTTCTTGACCCTTTGACCTTCAATAAATATGTATCTTTATTCTGTTTAAAGCCAAAAAGACCGCTCGCCTGACGCATTAGAAGTTTGTATCGTCAAATAAACTTGCAGTAAAGTTAATAATTGGCAAAAGTTGCCTTTACATCCTTTATGACACCAAATTTTCAAATGTTATTCAAATTTTGACATAACGTTATAAAATGAATAATTTCATTATGTAAGTTCTCTTTGGTTTCATCAACATCTTTTTTATATTCCTCGCATAAAATATTAATTCACTTTTCGACATCTTCTTTATTTAGCGTAAAAAAACATCTAACAGCTGATGTAACATCTTTGTAGCATTATATTCTCTTTAAAAGATCTTGAGAAATATTGTGGCATATAACATTAAATAGGTACTTCAATTCTGAATATCTCTTGCCCCTAAATTGTTTCACTTTCAACTTCTTCATCGAAAATATTTTTTCTTTGTTTTTTGAAGGCCAATTCTATAGAATATGTTTGAGATTATTTTTTTTTTATTTACAATTTGCTTCAACCACAAAGGGTTATTAGCAATGAACTGTATTGACATCAAATTTTGCAAAATTGACATACAAAGTTTATATTAAATTTGGTTAATGAGTCCTATAGTACGTAAAAAATTGAGAGTATTAGATGAATTATTTTCACTTAAACAATCTTTAAATGTAGTTGGTAACTGTTGATGTTGTCGTTCTATAACGTAGAGGGGACAGTCTGTTATTATATGTTGCACTGTTAGTTCACTATCAACATAACACATCGGAGGGGCTTCCTTCTTTAATTTAAAGACGTGAGTGATCTTCGTATGACCAAGTCGCAATCTGGACATGAGCACTTGGTCTCTTCTCTTAGTAGGATGTTTCGACGGTAATACTCTTTGTTTGATTGTTCTTAATGTAGAGTTTGATTTGTTCCAATTTGTTTGCCATTTTGTCATGTTCTTGTTCTTAAAATATTGCTTTAGATCAGTATGTATGAACGCAAGTAGTTATGATGTCTGTTAACGGATTCTCACTCGCATTTTTTGCTGTGTCAGCTTTAACATTTCCACTTATCTCGTAATGTGAAGGTACCCAGACGACCTGAACTAATCTTTGATTTTGTTGGCATATCAAGAGTTCCGCCTTAATTAAAAGCAAGACAGGATGTTTGGGGTATACTAGCTTTAAGGCTGTTAA
The DNA here is from genome assembly GCF_917563875.1 of Diabrotica virgifera virgifera. Lineage (NCBI taxonomy): Eukaryota > Metazoa > Arthropoda > Insecta > Coleoptera > Chrysomelidae > Diabrotica > Diabrotica virgifera. The sequence goes on along the minus strand of NC_065449.1, from coordinate 182,898,580 downwards.
TGCACTTAGGGAATCGCTAATGATTATTGAGAATTTGATGTCATGTGTGTTAACAAACGTTAATGACTGGAGGATAGCAAAGAGTTCAGCTGAGAATATGGAGGTTTGGGGAGGGAGCTGCTAGAAACTGTTACAGTTATGTTGTGAAAGTCGATCCTACTCCATTTGCAGATCTGGATGCATCGGTAAAAATATGGATGTGATCATTAAAAGCATTTAATATCTCTAATAATTTCTGACTTCTAAATGGGTGTAATACCCATTTAGGTTCCATTGCAGTATACAGTTGAATGTTGTATTAAATGTTAGCAGAGGCGTCGTTGCTGTAATCACTGTGATCAGTAGAGAAAGAGCATATATACTGTTTATTAATTTTAGTTTTTAATCTTGTATAGCGACTTTTCAGATGCTTGGGAGTTAATGCTGGATGGATTTTAGTTAAAAAATTGAGTAGTCCTTCGATATCTTCTGTATACGTTTTAGCAATGCCGAGAGGATCAGCAGGGCCGTGTGCGTTTTCGAAGAAATCAATTAATTCTTCCTGGGTTAAATATCCGTTGTCAGAATTATCTTGGAAAAAAGAACTAGTGCATTGTATAAGATCTGCTAAATTCTTATTATCTTCAGGAATAGTTTTTGCTTTCTTAGATTTACGGAGAGGTTCTTTAAATGGGTTCTGGTCTACTGATGTTGGAGGAGACGTTATTTCTGATCCCGTTCGTTTAGAAGATTGAGTGTCACAGGATGTAGGAGGTTGATTTTGGCTGTGATTATTCAATTCAACGTTATCTGGCTGGATAGGTGTTTGAATGGGATTTGGATCTAATAGAGAAGTATTGGTTGTTTATTTTGATTGTGAACTGGTAGATTGTTGCGAAGATTGTGAAGGATGGATAGTTGGCTGAGCATCTGTTATGTTGGGGTGGCAATTTTGGATATAATTTGGTTGAGAAGTAAGTGATGAATTTTCGATAGATGTTTGAGTGTTTGTATTTTTTGTGCACTGAGAGGCTAGATGACCTTGTGTTTGCAAATGTAGCATGACTGTTTTTCAAGTGAAAAATAAATTCGATAATTGATTTGTTCATAGTTAATTATTATAGACTCAGGAATATTTTCCACATGTTTAGGAGAAGTGTTGTATAGCGTCGGAAACTCAAGATATGCTTAAATAAAGAGTTAGTTGTTCCTATTCTTAGAAAATCCAATGGAGTTATTTGATGAATTCCAATATTTTGTAGTTCAGTCTCTATAATACTGTAAGGTATTGATGGGCAGAGATTAGAAATTATCAGTTTTTCGCTTGGTGTGATTAACTTCCTGGCTTGGATACGTTCCTGATTGATTACTATTGTTCCATTATGTGTTCTTAAAATTCGGTGACTGTTTCTTTAGTAGTAAAATATATGCAAATACGGTCATTTACAATCCTGGAAATGGCGGGAATTTTATTGGGATCGACCTTAGTTGCTATGGCATTTAAATAATCTTCAATTTTAGTATTTGGAAGTGAATTGAACAAAATGGCTTGGTTTTTGCTTGGGAATTTCTTGTTAGGTTGATTTAGAGCGGTTGAATATAATTTCTATTGACTGGATGGATTAATGACATCTTGAGAATTTTGAAGTTCAGAAGTTCTCTCCTCTGAAATTCCCTGCATATTGGGCCTATGTTGCCTGATTACGGCCCTGGTACTTGGACAGGTTTATTAGTAATTAAGCTACTTAATTACCTCGGTACTGGTATTTATAACCGTTGTTTACTGTTTGTTGATTAAATAATAGTAAAAAACTGGTCTAACTTACAGTTTGATCCCAAAAATTAGATTAAGCACTATATAAAACACTATTATACCAACTTTGATAATTTTCTAAAAAGTAAAACCACCTTAATTTTGCTAAAAACTAAGAGCTAATCGGAAACACTGTTTACTAGTTAACCAGTTTCGAATGTGTTTGAGATTATTGCCTTCACAGAAAAATATTTTTCGCTTCTAGTTCAATTTCGCTTAATTTATTTCTAACGTCTCCAACAAAGCTCAAATGTCATTAATTCTACTCCAATTGACACGGATTGACAAGTCCACAGTTTCTAAGGTTTTGCTTGTTGCATTTACTCGTTTTTAAAAATCAGTGTCAATAGAGTATCTAAGTTACCTGTCTCAAAGGTATCCATTTATGCAGTGCATTGGCTTCACTTCTAACTGCTGATTTTTCGTCTCTATTATTGCTTAACTGGAAAAATATGTTTGATGGATCCGTAGTTTTTAAGTAAAGCATTTACAGCGTCAAAAGTTTCTACAGGTTTTGTTTTCATCGCTTCCAAGAATTAATTGTAAGTTTGGTCAGACAGATAGCTAACTGAACCTTTTTCTTTATTCGCATTCCGCTGTAAATGCTGAGCTAAGAAGTTGTCAAAAGCAAAGTATACAAGACAACTTAAGTAATTTCCCTTATGACGACTCGTTAAATTCTCATGGAATAAACGAAAAGCTAGTCCTTGAGAAGCAAGTAATTTAATGGTGATAACAACTCTTCTTAGGGCCTTTGCTCAATAGTCAACTTCGCGTTCTACTTGCTCTTTCAAGCCAGCGCCTATAACTCTAATTTAACTGATGATCCATCTAACTCCAACTGATGATCTTGTTATTAATGTAACCATAGAGTTCAGATGAAATTTACTTTCTTCGTGAGATTTGAGTAAACTATTCAAATATTTCCAGTGGGTAAAATATATCCATAATCAGTTAAACTATTTTTTTCAATTGAAAATAATTTGCACGGGTAACAATAAACAGCTCTAACACTTTTCTTTGCCTCCATTGGGTTTTACTCTATAAGAGTTGCTTTCATTTAATCTTCTATAATAAGCTTTGTCTCCAGCTTCATACATTTTTTTACAATTTTCTAAGGAATCGCTTTTTGGTTTAAAAGTTGTCACAGTTCTTATTTATCAGACCATATCGAAATCGCAAGTATTTCGTAGTCTTTTTCTTTGTTTAAAAAAATATGGTCCTCGATTATTTAGCGGACTTTAATTTGTTATTAATAAAAGAAGGGGTCCCTACGGGCCCCTCCATGGCCCGGGCCCCTGAGCGCCCAATGGATAAAACGGCACTTTTAGGCACTATAAAATTAAGGCCCCTTTGACATACCCAATGTTTGATTTTTTTCTAATTCTTCTCCGTCTCGTAGCACTACAACCCGGGCTGGGTCCTGGCTGACTGCACAACCCGCTTCCATCTCAAACAATCGTCCATGATAGTTGGGTCATTGGGTAGCCCCATTGTTCTTAAATCTGACTATATTTATATTATCTCTCCATCGCATTCGTGGACGTCCTAAGAGCCTTCTTCCTGTCAGGGCTTCCTCCCAGATTAGCTTCGCAAGGCGGTTATTGGGGAATCCATGGATATGACCTGCCCATCTTAGACGTCGGAATTTAATCTCTTGGACTACGTCGCTAGCCCTATGCATCTGTTTGACCTCGGCATTTGTTCTCATTCGGTATTGGTTAGTATTCGGGTCGTGATAAGGTCCAAAGATTCTTCTGAGGATTTTTCTCTCAAAACATTTCTTTCCATGGCCTTTGTCAGCGTCCACGTCTCACACCCATACATGAGCACCGGTGTAATCACTGTCTTATATACCCTTTTTTCTAATAGTTGTATTCTATTCTTCAAACTCTATGCTATGACATCTCACACGTCACGATCGGACCAATAGGAGCGAAGACGTCTTTCCGGCATGCTGCCATATTTGAAGGGTGTCGGGGGAAAATCATGGATGTCATCAAGAAATGATTTTGAGAAAAACAAATTTTAAAGTTTATTTATTTTAAAGTTTATAAACGAATTTTAAAGACTATTTACGACAAATAAAATTAGTTGGGTGGTATTAAAGATGAACATAATGATAGAAAAATTGATTTATAATACGAACTAATATAAACAAAGAACAAAAGTCAAATTGTTTTTAAAAAAATAAAAAAATAGTGGCGTAATGTCCACTTTTTAACGAAGAAAAAAATGGATGTCGCCAAAAGCAGGCGTTTCTGATTTTTTTTTGGTTCTCTGTTTTTCATCAGAAACAATAAAACATTTTAGTTAAAAAATTGGTCTTAGCAATAAAATATTTCAGCTTTTATTTGATTTTCTGCTTCCTTTAGTTGTGTTATATCCAGGGCTGCTTTATCCATTAGGCAATATAGGCAGTTGCATAGGGCGGCAAATTGTGAGAGGGCGGCAAAAATACTGTACAAAAAAATATTTGTATATAAAAATTAAAATCGAATAACAAGCATGTATGTTCATTGTTCATCCATCAATAAAATAGAAGTGGGCATTCATTTCTCAATAGAATAAAACAAATTGCATTCATAACAAAAATAAAACAAACATAGCATTCTGTTATCTTAACATTATTCATTCAAAAACGACGGAAGTCATAAATTTAGTGATTATTAGGCCGCCGGCAGCTGGGTACATGCGGTGGGCCATTGAACACTTCAATATAGCACATTTTGCAGAAACTAAAGAGTTATCTTGTCTACAGTAGGACATCGAGTTAGAGTTGGGATTTTCAAACTGTATTATTACAAGTAGATAAGGTTCGTGTCGTCGCACAGATATACTCCAGGGAAATAAGAAAAAATAGACCATGTTCGGGACACTGAAATATCGAGGTAGCTGACTCCTTTTTTTAGTTATTGTTGATGTTGACCTATAGGATGAAAACCTAGATGTTTCCTGCCTAGAGTTCGCGTCTGTTTTTTAATTGTTAACAATTTAGTGCAATCAACGCGATTTTTTTTCATTTTTTGCACTCAATTAAAAAGCTAACTAGTTTGACATAAAATTACAAAATTTATTTTTTTAGAACATTGAAAAACCTTAAAAATGACGATTTTTGAAAGTCAAAAAGTTAATTTGTTGCTTCGTTAGCTGCAAAATAACTGAAAATCGTTATTTATTAATAACTTTTACTAAAACTAACTTAAAACTATAGTGTTTCACTCAAAGTTGGGTTTTGAGGTACATAACAAACCCTCAAAATTTGAGACCGATCTATTAATTAGTTTAAAAGTTATTCTATTTGTTTATCCCAGAGACCTTCGTTTTGCAATAAATGACAGAAAATAATGAAGATAGGACAATTCTGCGTATGCCGAATGAAAGTAGAAAAGTGATATACTATCAAAATGTATTTAAAAAAGAAAAAAAATTATCTAATATAGTAAAAAAATCCTAGTTTATAAACATTTAGAATAACTTTAAAAATATTGTCCGTAGAAAACATCTTTTTACATATTCGAAAAGGTGATATTTTACTCGAATTTTTAAAAATATAGTTCAAATGGTGACTAGTCATGGTAAGTGAAGGGGGAGCTACTGCTTTGATTGCACTAAATTATTAATAATTAAAAACGGACGAGAACTCTAGGCAGAAAACATGTAGGTTTTCATCCTATAGGTCAACCATAACTAAAAAAGTTGTCAGCTACCTGGCGAGAGCCGACAAATGCATGAGTTCAAAAACATAAAAAGCTACTTAAAAGTACTATCATTTTCTATATCTTGGGATCTACTCAATGGTTTTTTATCTTTATTCTTTTAATTTGTATGTACTTTTGTGTACATTACAAATAGGCAATTTGTCTAGACATTTATTAATTAATAAACAGTCTATTTTTTTAAAACAATTTTTGAAAAAATAATTTTTTCTCAAAAATCGATTTTTTGTAATCATACCATCATTGTTAATAGAAAAAGTTAAGGTATACTTTAATAAATAAATTATTCACACAACGGCCTACTTTATTCAAATGGACTTACCCAAGTTTTTTTATGTATTTTTCCTTTAGAACACGAATTTTTTGGTTAACAGTTGATCCAGATGTCGATAAGATTGTTATAAACAAAGAACTTGAGGAATTACATAACAGCGATTCTTAGCAAAACAAACCTTTTTTTTTTCTATTTTTTTTGGCTCATTCTAAGCAAAAAATGTTTTCGAGATAAACGCGGTTGAACTTTCAAAATATCGAAAAATTGCAATTTTTGAACCCGAATAACTTTTGATTAAAAAATAAAATAGCAATTCTCTCTGTTACCAATAGCAATACTCTGTTACCGCATTTGAAAGTTCATGTCAAATTATACGACCGGTTTTGATTATTTGCATTGCTAAAAATTTATTTTTTATTGTTAAACAAAGCTATAAACACGTACTGCTTGAGTAATGTTTTCAATGCATCTCTCATTTAAAATCGAACGAGTAGGCGCGCCTACAAACAGGCAATTTCTACGTATCAAGCATTAAAACGCATGCATTGGGCACATAGGTCAAAACACTCAAACATACTTATAATAGTAATATGTAACATTACGCCTGATGTAAAATAAAGAATATTTTTAACACATTTCCAAACATTATTTGAAGAACCTAACATTCTTATTTAAATAAAAAATTCTGCTTGCATTTTTTTCGCAAAAATGGTACATGTTTGAAGGGCGGCTACTAGAGAATTGCCTAGGGCGTTATTTGACCTAAACGCGGCCCTGGTTATATCTTCTTAGAGGCTTTATTACTGAAGGGCCTGGCGTTGGTTGGTCTCCATTTTGTTCTTTTGAAAATTAATATTTTTTTGATATCGTAAAACATAATTTTATAAAAAGGTGAGAACAATGGGAATGGTTTTACGCGAGAATTGGATATATTTTTTTCCCAATCTGAAGGCATTTCCGTTCTATTTTTGAGGTTGATCAGTCCCACATTTTTGTCCCTCTCACAGATTAAGTTACGACAATGGACCGCAAACGTTTAACAATAACGACCATGTAGTGAATAAATCTTATAACGGTATAGTTTTTACTTTGTCCACCAGCTCCATCACAATAGATATGCCAAAAAAAATGTCACGCGGCGCGCAGTGCTTGGGTGACAATCATTGTTTTCACCCAATTACGCAATATGGTCAATTTAAAATGCTTAAAATCTCTAAATATTCATCGTTTTCTACCGATTAGAAGGAATGGTTTGTTAAAATCTATAAGACTACGTATTTAACTAAGTTTCACCAATTTGGTGACATCCACGGTTTTCTCCCAACCCCCTTCATTTGTTTTTTACTTATTCCGGCCGCATCTCACTCTTACAATATCGTACACGTCAAAATAACGTTTCTCACTCCTATATATTCGTATGTGACCTAATCACTAAAAATCGTCTCTCTCTCTCTCTCTCGCTATCACATTGAGTTAACTAACTCTATAACTAACATTGGTACAGAAGCATCTTGAAATTTTTGACATAGACAAGCATTTTCAATATCAGATTTTGCCACGTTCTGGTGCCAAGAATGGGAGCAACCCCTCTGGCGTTTGAGAATTGCACATATTTTTATGTTCTTTCAACAAGGGAACACATTTTCTGAGGAAGAGCTGGTAAACAAAAAAAGTTAAAATTAAACGGCAAAGTTTGGACAAATCTGAAAAATAAACACAATCAAAGAGGTAAAATATAAACGTAAAGTTCACACAATGTAATTAAATTATGTAAATTAATCTCACTTTTTAAGCATTTTAAGTGAGTATCAAAATTCCCTGACTGCAATATAGAGCAGGAAGGGCTGCGCAAAGAAAAAACCACTTTTTATCACTTACTACAACCGATATCGTATCGATATTAAAGATGGTCCCGCTATTAAATTGTATAATAGTATTGTTTTATTACGGCAGCAAATAGACAAAAAAGTGTTTGCATATCATCATCATCATTTTCTTTGCCTTATCCCTATGCGGGCTCGGCTTCCCTAATTGCATTTCTCCACACAATTCTATCTTGGGTCATATCAATGTTAATCCCCTTTACCAACATGTCCTGCCTTATAGTCTCCCCCCAGGTCTTCTTTGGTCTTCCTCTCCTACTCCTTCTAGGAATCTGCACTTCAGATATTCTTCGTATTGGGTGATTAACGTCTCGACGTTGAACATGCCCAAACCATCTTAACCTATGCTCTCTCATTTTGGCATCAATTGGTGCCACACCTAGACTTCCCCTAATATACTCATTTCTAATTTTATCTTTCTTTGTCACTCCACTCATCCATCTAAGCATTCTCATTTCCGCCACATGCATTCGTTGTTCCTTTTTTCTTTTTTACTGCCCAACATTCAGTTACGTACATCATAGCCAGTCTTATGGCTGTTTTATAGAATTTTCCCTTCAGCTTCATTGGAATTTTTCTGTCACACAACACACCACTCCCTTCTTTCCACTTCATCCATCCAGCCCTAATTCTACTGCATGCATAGCCATCTATTTCTCCATTACTCTGTAATACCGATCCCAGGTACTTAAAACTATTGCTTTTTACAATCAGTTCACCATCCAAAGATACCATTTTATTTGTAGTAATTCCATCTTTAAATGAACATTCCAAATACTCTGTTTTTGTCCTACTAAGTTTTAAACCTTTTTCCTCCAGAGCTTGCCTCCACTGTTCCAGTTTTTCTTCTAAGTCTCTTTCACTATTTCCTACTAACACGACATCATCAGCATACATTAAGCACCATGGAATGTTACCCTGTAGTTTCGCTGTTATCTGGTCCAAAACTAATGAGAATAAATACGGGCTAAGTACAGAGCCTTGGTGCAATCCTATTTTCACATGAAATTTATCAGTCTCTCCCACACCTGTCCTAACACTAGTCGTTACTCCCTCACACATATCCCTCACAATCTTTACATATTCACCAGGGACTCCTTTTTTATTGAGTGCCACCACAGAATCTCTCGGGGAACTCTATCATATGTTTTCTCAAGATCAATGAATAACATATGAGCGTTTGTTTCTTGACTCCTGTATTTTTCCATCAACTGCCTTATAATGAAAATTGCATCTGTTGTTGATCTGCCCTGCATAAAGCCAAATTGATTATCGGATATTTCGGTCTCTTCACGTATCCGTCTATCAATTACTCTTTCCCATATTTTCACGGTGTGGCTAAGCAGTTTTATAGCCCTGTAGTTTGTACATTGTTGTATATCTGCCTTGTTTGTGTAACCAGGTACCAGTATACTGTTTCTCCATTCGTCTGGCATTTGTCCAACTCTACAAAGGGTATTAATCATAATCACCGCTTTATAAACAAAGAAAATAATAATATTGAAGGTGTAGAGACCCTATCGGAGAGGTATAAAAACAACGGGAAAATACTTTAGTACTCTTGAACACAGAACCGAAAGCCGAAAGTACCTTTAGTGTATGAAGTACCGTAGTTACGCAGAACTTTTTATGAAGAATAATTTTTTTCGTAAAATAAATAATAAAAAAGTTTTCCATATGGTTCCAGCTTACAGGGACATACTGTATATACTCGTACATTAGTAGTTATTCATTTGTTTTTAATTTTTAATCATATCCCAATAATATTATTCATTTTAATTTTAAAAATATATCTAAATTATATGATTAATAATACATCCACTTAAGTAAATACTTAATTAGTTTTTCTTACATAACTGAAACAGTATAGACATTTACTCAATAATAATAAAAAATTTCGCTTACAAATCCTACACCAATACAGTTAATTTGTGGACCGTGATAGTATAGATGTAACTAATATTCTGCATACAAAACCTACTCGAATTCAGTCGCCCCCAAGACTGAATTAGTATATCTTTTGTAAATTCGCGGCCTGGACATTGAAGAAATTAGATATTAAGAAATTATTTTGAGCTTTGCTGCGTTGCTGCTATCGAAGAATGCTACGACAAAATTTGCAATATTGAAGTTCTTGATAGGGTTAATAAGAGGGAGGAAATTATACAGCCAAGAAGAGGCGGAAGCTTAAATATTTCAGTCATATATGTAGTAAGAAGTCATCGTTATAGTTTGCTGCGTTTGATTATAGAGGGCAAAATAAAAGGTAAACGATATGGAGGAAGAAGATGAACCTCCTGGTTACGAAATCTAAGGGAATGGTTTAGTCTGAGCTTTAACCAACTATTTAGAGCTGATGTAAGTAAAATAAGAATTGCAATGTTGATATCCAACCTTCGATAGAAGACTATGAGAAGAAGAAGAAAAATCTGTTTCGCACAAGTACAATAACAAAGCAAATGGCGATAAAACCTTTAAGGCGGTGGTGCTGATGGCACGATATTCATGATAAACGGAGCACCAAAATTCAAGCAGTTTGTTATTGTCGCATTTAGGAGTTAGGCTCGAATGGCAGGACAATTCTATTATTCTTTTTCCTTTATTGAAAGTGTCGATGGTGTCGTCGACTGGAAAGAGTTTCTAACCGTCATATTACTCCAATTATCGGGAAAATATTTTTAAAAGTGTTCACTTAATGATAAAAAGTGTTGTATAAACATTATTTTTAAAGAGGGAATCAGGATTTTTTTAGTAGAATATAAACATTCTATTTTTCTCTTCCATAAAGGTATGTAACTTTTATTCTGTATAAAATGGTGTGTTAGAGAATTAAGTAACGAAACTCTGAAGGAAATGCACAAATTTTTTTGATATGTAACAGCTTAGAGTACAAAACGATACTAAATTAATAATTAATGAATATAAACTATTTCTTAAAATCTTTCATAGTCTATGAACATTTCGCTGACAGCGCGAAATTATAAGCGTGTGTGTTTATCATCTCCGATGTAGTCTAAATATTGAAATAAAAACACACACAGTGGGGTGCTCGCCATAACACCTCCCTCCTGAAGACCGAAGCTGGGGTGTAGAAGAAACTTTTTGCAGCGTCTTTTGCAGCTTTGTAGTTTTGGCTTGTAGTGTAGAGCCTCTCTGGACATGCTCCGCACAGGGCAGGTACGGCCACATGAAACAAAGAAACCAACCGGCTATAACTCATTCTACTTTTGTTGTTATGAGAGGGCCGTAGATGAAGTGTACCACAAGGTAATCGAATTATATGTTGGTTGTTATTGATTAAAATCCCTTTATAATATGGATAATGAAAGTTCATATTATCTCAGTTGCGTCCGGTGACATTTTCGGAAGAGGAAGCGATTCAATAAGGGTTTAACAAATATTTTCTTACGAGGGTCGAGATCAAAATATATACCTACTTAATAGGTATATACCTAATGTATTACCTGTTAACTTATATCGACTAAAAACAAGAACTACAAAAAATTAGGTACAATGTTTAACCCAGTCTGAGAGACATGCACACGCCGTGAGAATGAGATTCGGGTGATACAAATTCATTGGAGCAAGGAGGATTTACTCTCATAAGCGGGCGTCACTCCATCTCGCCCCAATGCTTCATACTATCCACTTCCCCTCCGATAGCACTCTGATGCGCTATAGGGGCTCTCTATCAGTAAAGTGCTTATTATGTGGGAGTCCTGGATACAAAGACTCACAAACGAAATCCTACCCCGATCAATGCAGGTTAGTGACTCTATAGTGACTTAGTATATCGTATATCTAGTGACTTATCATCTGTACTACTTGCTCAGGCTCGAGTCCCTGCTCCAGGCTTGGTTTCTTTAACCTTAAAAAGATGAGTTCTATTCAAAATTGTTTTTATATTCCGATTTCGAATCACCTTCCACAACACACAACTTTCAACAATGTGACACTTATTTACTTATACTTGAGTCCTATCCTATCAACCAGTGCAAATTTTTTGTCGATAACATCGTCGTAAAATTTTGGATTTTCTAATTGTTTAATGCACTCTTTTTCAATGGATAATAGGGCTAACTTGGAAAGTTTGTCTTCGCTAGTGAAAAAAAAAATCATAATTTAATCGTACTGAATTAAATACCTCTGTGGAAGATGTGGATGAATTATAATTAGACATATTAAAATTACATAATTCTACATATTTTATTTCTTTAAAATTTTCAAAGTGATAATTCATTTGTTGTAGAATATTATCAAAAATTTCGATGTATAATCATCGATAGGTCTCTCTTTCGCCGACATTATCAATCATCATTATTTTTCTTTTAGGTTCGAAGCCCATATTTTCAGCTTTATCCCAAATATTTTTAAACAGCTCATTTTTTAATCATCAAAGTCATCAAATTGTCTTATACAAAATGCAATGTCACTTGACTTCGTCTGTAAAATGTCGTAGGTACTATAAAATATCAGTAAAAGGAAAAATCTCAAAATGTCAAATAAAATATTAGTAAAAATATTAAGCAAAAAACTGAAATCGAAATTTTCTTTAAGCCATTGTACCTAAATACCTACCCCTTATAGTAGCAGTAACAGTCTCCGCATCTCGTTTTCGGAATCGGAAGGCGCTCGGACGATCGCTTCCAGGGTTATCAAAATTCGCGTGAAAGGAACATGACTGGCGGGTGAGGGTATCAAGCCCTGACCAATTTTTGAACGCGACAAATGCATGACAAGCAGCGATTTTGAGATGCGCTTCCGTCAGGAGCGGACTGAATCGTTGAGTTGTGTGCATATTTGAGCTCGTTCGTATGCGATCAATTTTTAATAATGTTTTAATCCCTATTGCCTACATAATATGTAGATTACTTAGATTAGGGAAACATTGTTGATAATTAAATACTAATTAATAATATATTTATTTTCTTATATGGAAGTATAGGGAAGCGGTGCTTCCCCCGCATCCATGGACCGCACGCCTCTGTTATTATCTCCTATAGTATACTTGCCGTGTTGCACTTCAACTTCGTTTAGTTAATCGCATCATAAAATGGTTTGACATTATTGAAATGAAATTTTCGAATAACGTCGTTATCTAACTTAATTTTTAGAGCTTTATTGGTTTCATTGACTTCAAGAACAACATATGGTCCTGTATTAATACCGATTTTGGTGTATTTGGATTTCTTGGTCTTTTTAAGAGAATCTTATCTCCAACTTTATACTTTACTTCCAAGTTCCTCGTTTTTAAGTTATCAAAACGGTTCTTTTGCTTTTTCCTTTGATCGCATTATTTTTCCCTTATATTTTCTAACTTATTATTATACGAAATTTCAGAAAATACGATGTTTACTAGAATTATATGAGTGTATAGCGACTAAAAGTGCATCTTAAAAGTCGCACTGGTTATGTTCTAAAAGATAGCTTCACAAAGTATCTTTTATGGTAGCATGGAAACGCTCAATTATACCGTTAGAGGCATGGTACTCAGAAGAAGTAAGGTGCCATTCGATATTCAACGAATTAATAAAACTTTTCACCTTTTTATTATTAAATTCACCCCCGTGATCTGACATAATCATCTTAGGAAGGCCAAAAAGCGAAAAATAGAGTTTCTGGGTTTTTATCAGTTAAAATATAAGCTTGCGCAAATTTTGTTAGATTATCTATAACGGTGAGCATTTTTTGTTTATCAAAAAAGAACAGGCCTACAGGTACAGATAAAGCCCCAAATGGTTTCTCCGGAGAATCCCTTACATTTAAACCTTGAGTACGATTCCTACGATCAAATTTTGAGAGTTGACAAGTAGGGCATAAAGTAATAAATTCGGTTATTTCTCTAAACATATTTTTTCATTTATAAAGTTGTCGAATTTTGTCTGCAGTTTCATTAATTCCTTTGTGATAATTACTCGGGTCGTTGTGATATTCGAAAATTATTCTTTGCCTATCTTTTACAGGCGGCATAGTAACGATATTTTTATAAATTATAAAGTTAACGTTTGGATACAGGAAACTGAGCATTTTATAATAAATACTGCTTTCAAAATAAGGTATGCAATAAGTTTTATTTCGAACTAATACTAGTTTTTTCAAAGTATTAAAATTCTCAAGGCAATGCTGTGGCTTAATTTTAACTATAGTAATCTCTCTACTACGATTTTCGTTATATAACTTTAATATTTTTTCAAAATTCGAGTCACCAACAGTGGGAAAATTATCATTGATAATTTCGAAATGATTTACATTTCTGTCATTCTCATCGTATAGATATAAAATACTCTTATTGTTAACGTCTAAGATTTGCTCATTCATTAGAGTAGGAAAAATTATTTAAAACTAAGTTAGTTTTAATATTTTCAAATTCGGCATATTCATTTTGTTTTGATAGACATGGTTTAATCGAATTCTTGACAGAGAAACTATGTTTGCTTTACCTGAAATACGCTGAATATCAAAATTATATTCACTCAATTTCAGTCTCCATCGTGATAATTTAGAATTAGGATCTTTTAAATTTAAAAGCCATATAAGTGGCCTATGATCTGTGACTAATCGAAATTTAACTCCAAATAGATATGGACGGAAGTAATTTGTAAAGTGGACAACAGACAATAATTCCTTTTCTGTAGTGGAATATTTTTATTTCCGTTTCATTTAATATTCGCGATGCGAAAGCTATCGGTCTATCCTCACCGTTATCGGACATCTGTGACAAAACCGCGCCGATAGCAAAATTGGATGGGTCGGTCGTCAAAATAAATTGATTAGAGAAATTAGGATAAGCGGTTTAGTTAAAAGCCGTTAAAGGTTTAGTTAAATCAGCAAAATTATTTACAAATTCCCTATAGTAGCCGAATAAGCCGAGAAATGATTTACATTCAGTTTGATTTTGCGGGACTGGAAAATCTAAAATACCTTGAATCTTTTTCGGGTCTGGTTTAATACCTTTCAGTGTTAATAAATGACCTAAGAAAGTTATTTTATACGTTAGAAATTTACATTTATCAGGTTCGATCTTTAAATTATTTTTTGTATTAATTCAAAAATTATTTCGATATTTTTAAGATGATCTTCGACAGTATTACTAAAAATTAAAATATCGTCCATATAAATGAAACATATTTTGCCTATGTGCTCTCGAAATATGTCATTTATCACTCTAGCAAAGGTACTAGGAGCGTTTTAAGTCCAAACGGCATTCTAGTAAATTAGTGACCGTTTTCTGTGGAAAAAGCTGTTTTTTTCGATATCTTCGGGATTCATGGGAATTTGGTGAAAAGCCGATGTTAGATCGATTGTCGAAAAAAATTTAGAGGTATTGAGAAGGTCGAAAATATGGCTAATATTCGGGATAGGAAATCTATCGTCAACCATGATGAGATTTAATTTTCTAAAATCAATTACTATCCTCCATGTTTGAACATTATTTTCGTCAAGTTTTTTGGGCACAACCAAAAAGGGCGAATTCCAGGGACTGACAGAGTCGCGAATTATTCCCTGCTCTAATAATTTTGTTATTGGTTTATTGACCTCTTTTTTTATGAATGTGAGGGTGCCGATAACTTCGAGTATAAATCGGACTGGCATTTTCAGGGTTAGTACGGATATTATGTTTTATTCGACTGCTAAAAGTTAGATGTTCGTTAGGTAACGAGAATATATTTTGGAACTTCACGTGAATATCTTTTATCTTTGTTTATAATCTTTTATCGAGATGGTCTAATTTTAGTTTACTTACAATAGTATCAATTTTTTTAGTTAAGTCGATAACATTATTACTTCGGAGCTTCGGACTTGATTTTCGTGTATATTATTTAGACTAAATATTATGTTCCCGATCAGAGGGAAACAATGGGATTTCCTCATGATTAGTAAATAAAGTATTCAAACCAAAGTCAATAACACATTTATTCTTTTCTAAAAAATCATAACCAAGTATTCCATCAAAAGTAGAATTTATGTTTACTACTTATATAGAATTTTTGAACACTCGAAAATAACTTAGTTTACACTCTTTGTAACCTGAATTGGTTCGTTATTAATACCAAATATTTTAAAAATTTTATGATTAAAGTGATAAGAATCTAAAAATTTACCTGGTTTTAATATTAATATGGCTGCCCCTGAATCAATTAGGTTAGTTATTTTTGAAGACTCGTATTTTTGAAGAATTTAAACGCAGAATGAAAGATTGTATTTATCCACAAGGAAGAATTTCCTGTAGCTGGCTGTATACCATTAATTACAAGTTAATTTAATGAAATATTTTTCTTGGTAAAAGGTAATATTTAGTTAAAAAAAACCCTTAAAAGGGCCACAAATATCACAACAAAATGTTTTCGCTCTGTGACAAGAGCATCATCAGTGTTACAGGAATACAATACATATGTCTTACATAAATGGATATGTTACAGTTCAAGTTGATTATCTAGGTGGAGTTGACTATTCCTAGTTTGAGTCAACTCAAACGGCTGGTTTCAGTAAAAGTTGATTATAAATATAAAATGAAGATTTTTATTCAACATTTACTAGTAAAAGTAGACTCCAACTAGTTAAAGTATACTCTTCCCAATGTCATTTAGTAAAAGTTGATTCACACAAACAACCGATTCTAGAAATTAAATGTTACTGGATATTAGGCCAGGAAATTGGTTCGCAATTTTTTCGTCCAACATGGATTTACTTGAAATTTTCACAAAAGGTAGGGAATAACCCAAGGATAATTTTCTAAATCATGCCGCTCTACGCTAAATCCTTAGGGGTGGTTGCCGGGAGTGGGAGCGGGAATTTTTCATTACATTTTAACCATGGAAATCGTTGGAAAATGTAATTCTAACAAAAACATGTTTCTTACGTTTTCTTCTTAAAACTAATATTTTTCGAGTTATTCGCGGTTGAAAGTAACAGTTTTTTGACGAAAAAATCGACTTTTTTAGAGGGTTTTCTGAGAATAACTCAAAACATATACATTTAATAAAAAAACTGTAGCTTTAAAATTTGTATCTTTTAGAAACACAAACAAAATCCTTTTTTTATAATTTTTCTACAACCAATAGAAACTGAGATACTTTCTATTGGTTGTAGAAAAATTATAAAAAAAGGATTTTGTTTGTGTTTCTAAAAGATACAAATTTTAAAGCTACAGTTTTTTGATTAAATGTATATGTTTTGAGTTATTCTCAGAAAACCCTCTAAAAAAGTCGATTTTTTCGTCAAAAAACTGTTACTTTCAACCGCGAATAACTCGAAAAATATTAGTTTTAAGAAGAAAACGTAAGAAACATGTTTTTGTTAGAATTACATTTTCCAACGATTTCCATGGTTAAAATGTAATGAAAAATGTCTAATTAATTATTTATATGGGAAATAAGCCACAATTAAAATGAAAAAAATAATTTTATTAACGTTTCGAATTGTCTGAATTGCCAATATAAATGAGTGAGATTAAATAAATTATTAGAAGAATTTTTTTTGCTTAGCAACAACAGTTTAGTTTATTTTAGTAATATTTTGTATTTTGACAACGGCACCCGATTTGGGCGTCGAAACGTTAATAAAATTATTTTTTTCATTTTAATTGTGGCTTATTTCCCATATAAATAATTAATTATAAAAATGCCACAAGGAAATAGCTTCAGAAAAATGTCTATTAAGCCAGATCATCCATTTCATAAGTCCATATTTGGAATAGTTTCATATTTTTTTGCTAATTTTTTGCTAATTTATTACCACAAAAACAAATTTTTTGCTCCACCCCTAACCGAGAAACAATGGTTGATGTAGCTTAATATTATGTCACATCATCGATAGCCATATCTCGCGAACCTAAAGAGCTAGAAAATCGTACGACGCTGCATATTTTTTTGCTAATTTATTGCTGTCGATATGCATATGCAACATACCCCAAAACCACCCCTGCTTCCCTTACAATTAAACAACACCCCCAAAAAACAACGAAAAATCCTAAAAAATGATTCTCATGATATGGTTGACAGTTAATATTCAATTACAAATTTTTTTCTATGATAAGTTCTATTGATCCAAAGCTTATTTTAAATGTTTTTTAATGATACTTATGCACGTATTATAAAAATTGAGTTATCCATCGCATTTTTTCGGTATGTCAAAAAAAAAGTGTTTCATTTTTTGTTAATTACATTTTCTGTTATATCTCGAAAACTGCTCGATGGATTTTAATGATCCTCATCTCTTTTTACTTTGTTAAACGTGCAAAAATATGAATTTTTCATTTTACCATATCAATGTATATCGAACCATATCTCCGAGATTTATCGATCGATTTTTGACTATTATTAAATATAAGCCACTTCGATACCACTCCGGCTACACTCATAAAAAAAGTAGTTATCGATCTTAGAAAAAGCGTTCTTGAACGAAGAAAGGCTGTTTTCTACAGCAAAGAGTAAAATAAACTATAGCCAAGAACTTATTCTTCATAAGAATGTATTGAAAAAAAATTCTTGGTTGTAATTTATTTTACTCTTGGCTCTAGAAAACAGCCTTTCTTCGTTCAAAAACGCTTTTTCTAAGATCGGTAACTACTTTTTTATGAGTGTAGCCGGAGTGGTATTGAAGTGACTTATATTTAATAATAGTCAAAAATCGATCGATAAATCTCGGAGATATGGTTCGATATACATTGAAATGGTAAAATGAAAAATTCATATTTTTGCACGTTTAACAAAATAAAAAGAGATGAGGATCATTAAAATCCATCGAGCAGTTTTCAAGATATAACAGAAAATGTAATAAACAAAAAATGAAACACTTTTTTTTTGACATACCGAAAAAATGCGATGGATAACTCAATTTTTATAATACGTGCATAAGTATCATTAAAAAACATTTAAAATAAGCTTTGGATCGATAGAACTTATCATAGAAAAAAATTTGTAATTGAACATCAACTGTCAACCATATCATGAGAATCATTTTTTAGGATTTTTCGTTGTTTTTTGGGGGTGTTGTTTAGCTGTAAGGGAAGCAGGGGTGGTTTTGGGGTATGTTGCATATGCATATCGACAGCAATAAATTAGCAAAAAAATATGCCGCGTCGTACGATTCTCTAGCTCTTTAGGTTCGCGAGATATGGCTATCGATGATGTGACATAATATTAAGCTACATCAACCATTGTTTCTCGGTTAGGGGTGGAGCAAAAAATTTGTTTTTTACGGCTAATGACAGCAAAAAATTAGCAATTAAATATCAACCGTCAACTATATCACAAAAATCATTTTTCAAGATTTTTCGTTGTTTTTTGGGGGTGTTGTTTAGCTGTAAGGGAAGCAGGGGTGGTTTTGGGGTATGTTGCATATGCAGATCGACAGCAATAAATTAGCAAAAAAATATGCCGCGTCGTACGATTTTCTAGCTCTTTAGGTTCGCGAGATATGGCTATCGATGATGTGACATAATATTAAGCTACATCAACCATTGTTTCTCGGTTAGGGGTGGAGCAAAAAATTTGTTTTTGTAGTAATAAATTAGCAAAAAATTAGCAAAAAAATATGAAACTATTCCAAATATGGACTTATGAAATGGATGATCTGGCTTAATAGACATCTGAGATACGGCATGTTAAAGGTTAGCTTTTTTCGTCAAATGCATAATTTGAAATATTTAAAGCCAAATAACAGAAAAACTTTGCATTTTTCGAGGAAAAGAATATTTTTTCAAGTATATAAGTAGACCTTTAAAAAAAGTATCTAGCATAAAAATTGAGCGACTTACGAACAAAATAAGGTCAGTACCTAATTTTTTCTACGAAAAAATAAGTGAAAACAACCTCGTAACTATCCACCAAATTGATCTTCGGCCTTCTGTAATTCTTTTTATATATGTACATATTATCAATACACCCAAGAAGTTTGACCTATTTAAAATTTAGAAAAATTGGAGTTTAAAGATAAGATATACATAGCTCCAACCAGGGTGGTTTTAAGAGTTGAAATATTCTGATATTATATCCTAAAGGTCCTAAAGCATAAAACAATCATTATTTAACTAATAAAAAACCAAATGTTGACTATATTAAAGTTTAAAATGCTATTTTATATTTGTTTTACAATTAGAGGTACCTAGTATCACCCTTAAAAAACCAAAAGCGTACAACGGATCACTATAGAAAATGAATTAGAGGGTAAAATGAGCCTAATCCCAAAACTTTTGTAAAAATCGATGCTGGACGAAAAAATTGCGCGGTTTTCCCTTTTTTCAGCTTCATTTACTGGCCTATATGTGCAAATCATGATAATTAGTTGAAACGGTCAAAACAAAGAGACGCAGTCATCAAAAAAGCACGTGAGATTATACTCGTATAATCAACATTTACTGAATAGATCCAGGAGTCAACTCCAACTAGTAAAAGTTGAATTAAGTTTTTCAAATCAACTTTTACTGCTCGTTTTAGTTGGAGTTGGCTCGAACTAGTAATAGTCAACTCTAACTGAGAATCAACTTGAACTGTAACAGATACATTATAAAATCCAAAGGATGGATATAATCCCTAAGGCTATGGATATGGCCTTAGGGCAACATATGACTCCCACACGTGATACCTGTGTTGCTAGGTAGTAATTAATTAGGTGATTACGGACAACAAAGTTGTCTTTCACCTCTTTCAACGTAAAGACGTAATTAATTACTACCTAGCAACCCACGTACCAGGTGTGTGTCATATGTTGCCCTAAGGCCATATCCATAGCCTTAGGGATTATATCCATCCTTTGGATTTTATAATGTATCCATTTATGTAAGACATTTAGTCTATTTTTAAAAGGTTTTAACCTTTGTATTTTTGGGTGGCTTAGCATGTTCTTGTAACACTGATGATGCTTTTGTTACAGAGCGAAAACGTTTTGTTGTGATATTTGTGGCCCTTTTAATTTTTTTTTAAAATAAATATACCTTTTACAAAGAAAAATGTTTCATTAATTTTACTTTTAAAGATTGTATCATTACCGAGCGCCGAACTTTGGATAACTTTAATACCGATAAAAATTTGGAATAGCAACTACCAATACGACTTTCATTTAATACTTCCATTACCGAGTCAAACGCTTTGTGAAAAACTATAGACACTAATACAAGAGTTTTGTTGTATTCTATGAATTTTTCAATTAGTTGTTTTATCGTTTGCAGGTGGTTGTTGGTACCAAACTTTAATCGAAATCCCGTCTGTTCTCCGATTTTTTATAAGTCTAGTTTGTGTATCCAATCTCCTTGTTATTATTCTTGAGAAAAGTTTGTACATATGTTTTAACACCAGGCTGATTGGTGAGTTTTATCTCTTTTTGATGTAGCAAAATTGTTACAGTCGTACATTAAAAGCTTCTTTTATTTTGAGGACCAGGGTCTTCCCCATTCCTAAAAGATTCTATTACTAGTCCATCATATCCTGGCCATATATCAGATCAATTTTATTATTTTTTTTGTGCTCGTTTCAGCCATATTCCTTTTGTTGTTTTCCAAAGGTCTCATTCTTGTTTTATATTTTAGGATAACTAAAAATAACACATGATGTTTTAATGTCTTGTTTATTTGGAAGACATTTCTTGTTATTAAAATCAGTATAAATCTATTGAGTATGAATTACAATTAGTTTATGGTATACATAGAATATATTATATTGCGTTCTGCCTTGCTGTAAAGCACTGGGAGATATCTATTTTACAAGCGATGTCACAATGAGTTGCCTAAAATCCATGCACAGGGTGTTCTAAGTTCACTAAATTTTGTTAAAATGTATCGTAAGGAACTTTGAGTCGTCAAATTTATTAAATACGTACGAGGGCTATCCAGAAATGTCGTTACGTTTTGATCTGTAGCCGCTAGGAGCGGGACCAGCGCGGCCATCTTAGCATCGTGGCATTCCTCCGTTCAGTAGCTGTCCAGCCGTGCTAGCGCTGTCACTATCTCTTTCTCGTTATTTTACAACAGCTGTGATGTACAACCCCCCAGTTGTGATGTGCGATAATACGGTTTTTGTTGGCTAAAAACAAACCAATAGAAATTTATCGCGAAATTTGTGGTGTTTATAGAAACAATGAGATCACTAACTGTGGAGTGCGTCAATGGTGCATTAAATTGAAAAATAGTCGAACCAATGTGCACGATGAAGATCGATGTGGACGGCCAATCATCGTGACTGATGAGCTTGTCGTTTCTATTCAAGTGGGAGGTGTTTCCTCATCCGTGGTATAGTCCGGATCTTGCACCTAGCGACTACCACCTGTTTCGAGCAATGAACGCAGCGCTTTGATGACAATGCGGAGCTACGGGACGGCTTTAAACACCTGGTTGAAGTCTCAGGCGGCAGAATTTTATGACAATGGTATTTCAAAGCTAGTTCACTGCTACGATAAGTGCCTGAATTTGTTGGAAGATTGTGTAGAAAATAGTATTTGAGCGTCTCATTCAAATGTATACAATAAAAGCTTTTTCTTGTACTTGTTTTTTTTTTTATTCCAAAACGTAACATACTTTCTGGATAGCCTGCGTATTTTGAATGTAAAATAACGTTGATTTTTTAACTTTGACGATAAAGTGACCACAGTTCCTTATTACACTGGACATTAAAAAGGTTTGACAGAAATATGCGTTTGGTTTTCTTTTTCAATTTATTTCCAGTAACACTGAAATTATAAGAACATAATAATCACTTGATACTTTCTTTTAGTAAATAGAACATTATATTCTGACACTATAGTAAAAGTACAAATTCTAGAACTGGTGGAAAAATAAGTAAAACCAAAAATAATTTAAATAATAGAAACAAAAAGATGCAATTAAACATTTTCACTATTTACATGTAAAAAACAATTAGGGATTCCAATGAACTGTCAGTGGTGGCCGGTGGATGGCTAAACTGACATGGCCATTGACATAGTTAAGGGGGGTGGTCATGGCGTATCTAATGTTTACATTGAATATTGACAAATTTGTAAAGAATATCCTGTCTGGTTTTGTTTTTTTGTTAATTGTGTAGCGAAATTTGTGATATTGTGATAGCAAATTAAATATGAAGTGGTTTAAACATTGGATACGCCTATGGATGACAGTTTCGCCATCCAGCAGCCATATTATATCACGTGATTTGGAATGCCTAATTTAAAATAGTTTAATTACAAGTTGGCAACACTGTCTTTTTCAACTATTTGCGTTACTGGTGATAATCACACATAACGTGACTATAATAGATCACTTTGATGGCTTTTGAATTGTTTAGTATATTTTTATATAAGTATACCTATATGATTATATTTAAGGCGTGTAGAAGCCAAGGGATACAAGTACATTTTCGGTAGTTTTGAGAAAATCAAGTTTGAGGTTTAACATCTTTCCTAAATTCTACCGCTTATTTTTCAAAATAGTTAGTGATTGGCTGGTCTCTTTAACTTCAAAAACTTTTAAATAATAGTACAATTATTCACATTAAAAAAACTTAGCATTTCATTAGACAGTTTAGAATAAGAAACAGCACTTATACCCACTGTCTTCCAATTAAATACTTGGACTGTACTTGTATCTTTATTCTTTTAAAATGATTATGAAATCCAATTACACTTGGGTCGTGTCAGCCCGCTTAACTAAATTGTGATGCAATGAATGTCGAACACAGTGTACCACTAATCTAACAAGTATTGACGATTTGGCTGCCAAATGAGATAACTAACACGTGTTTGGTTGTTTGGAGTCCAAGGGATATAAGCGTACTCATATCCAATGGCTGCCAAATGATAACCAAACTATTTTCAGGAGTTAAGTGAAATACTCTTATATGTCACTACTGGTTTTAAATTCACTTGTTTCCTTTGGCCACAACATTAAAACGAGTATTGACTATCTATTACTGTACTTATCTCCAACTCGACCAAAATTGCACTTATACCCCTTGGCTTTTAAAAAGCTCAGATGATATTTTACTGCAGATGCATATTCTAAGGCCAAATTGAATAATGTCTTACTCAGATGCATATTCTAAGGCCAAATTGAATAATGTCTTACTCAGATGCATATTCTAAGGCCAAATTGAATAGCAACGGTGATAAGGGGTCTCCTTGTCTAAGTCCTGACGTTATACTAAATGGTATCGATGTTCTGTTTCCTATTCTTACCTGTGCATGTGAGTCTATCACGCACATTTGCGTTAGAACCACAAATTTTCTTGGTAATTCCATTTCTAGCATTGCTAGCCATAGTCTGCTTCCTTTTACAGAATCATATATGCTTGCTGAAAATCTACGAAAATTTGTTATACATCTTGGTTGAGTTGCCTAAGAAACAATAGATGACTCAGAGAATTCCCCTGTCTTATCCCATTGCCATATCCCATTGCGTTGTTTTATCGGGATATCGAAGAGGCACTGAAAATAACGAAAACTAGAGAAATCACGATAGTCCTCGGTGATCTCAACGCAAAAATTGGAAGGGGGCAAAGCGGAAGGTGTGTGGGAAATTATGGTCTGGAAAATCGTAACGAGAGGAGATCGTCTAATACAATTTTGCCAAGAGCAGAATTTGATTATTACAAACACATTTTTCAAGCTACCAAACAGACGACTCTATACATGGCGATCGCCCGCAGATACATCGGAGAAAGTAGTTAGGAACCAGATAGACTACATTATGATAAATTAAAGATACCGTAATGCTGTTAAAGCTGTGAAAGCATATCCCGGAGCAGACGTGGCCTCAGACCATAACCCACTTATCGCCAGGATTACATTAACACTTAAAAACATTAAAAGACATCAAAGAACTCCTACAATAGACACAAGTAAGCTTAAACAACAAGATATAAAAGAATGCCTCCAACATGAACTGCATATGAACTGTAGCAAACTGAACATAGACACCAATGATACTGACGAGCACTGGGATCGACTAAAACATTGCCTACTAGAACCGTGCAAAGAAATACTGAAGACTTCTACAAAAAGAAATAAAGAATGGATGAACGACGAGATACTCAATATGATGGAACAACGGAGACAACATAAGAACAAAGATAACAATAAATACAGGGAGATTAACCACCAGATAAGAAGGATGATAAAGCAGGCAAAAGAAAAACACTTTGAAGAGAAATGCAAAGAGATCGAGGACCTTCAAAAAAGATACGATCTATTTAATCTACACAAGAAAGTAAAAGAAATGGCAGGGCTAAGAAAACAAAATCTCACTGGTGCACTTCTGGATAGACACGGGATTACTATAACACAGACCGATGAGAAAGTACAACACTGGGCAGAATACATAGACGAACTGTTCGATGATGAAAGAGGAGACCTGGAAAACATAGAACTTACTTCAGAAGAAATAGGTCCAGATATCACAAAAGAAGAAAGAGCACACGCATTAAAAACAATGAAGAACGGAAAAAGCCCTGGGCCTGACACGCTTCCTATCGAATTAATAAAAATTATAGATGAACAGCACATTGATGTTCTAGTTATACTTTTGAACCAAATTTATAGCTCAGGTGTATTACCCAAAGAATGGTTAACGTCGATCTTTGTTTGTCTCTCCAAAAAGAAAAACACAAGAGAATGCGCCGATTACCGCATCATCAGCTTGATGTCCCATGAGCTGAAGTTGCTACTGAAAGTCATCCATAACCGAATATATCATAAATTGGACATAGATATTAATGATACACAATTTGGGTTTCGCAAAGGCCTAGGAACGCGTGAAACTCTTTTCTCACTTAATATCCTAATACAAAGGTGCCTAGACGTCAATCAAGATATATATGTCTGTTTTATTGACTATAATAAAGCTTTCGATAAAGTACGACATGAACAATTAATGAATGTCCTGAAATTAAAGAAGATAAACTACAATGACCTCAGGATCATGTCTAATTTATACTATAAGCAGCGAGCAAAAGTACGTGTTAACGAACAGTTTTCAGAGGAAATTGAAATTAGACGTGGGGTGAGACAGGGATGCGTATTATCTCCAGTTCTCTTTAATGTCTACTCGGAAGAGATCCTAAAACAAGCTCTTGAGGGTGAAACAGCTGGAATAAAGGTGAACGGAGTTCCCATTAACAATATTAGATATGCGGATGACACTGTCGTCTTAGCCGAAAATATTGAAGATCTTCAGAGACTGGTTAACAGAATAGCGACATATAGCCAAGAATACGGTTTAACAATGAACATCAAGAAGACAAAATTTATGAGAATATCTAAAACTCAAAGAAATAACGAGAATCTCCTCATAAACGGAACCAACGTCGAACAAGTAGACCAATATGTATATCTTGGAACAATGATCAACTCCACAAATGATTACTTCCAGGAGATTAAAATTAGAATAGAAAAGGCTAGAGCGAATTTTAACAAAATGAGAATAGTGCTCTGCACAAGAGATCTAAGGTTAGAGCTAAGAATAAGGTTGGCTAGGTGCTGCATTTTCTCGACTCTGTTTTACGGAATGGAAGCTTGGACCTTGAATGCGGCATCAATGAAAAAACTGGAATCATTCGAGATGTGGGTATATAGAAGAATTCTAAAAATATCATGGACAAAACACGTCACAAACAAAGAGGTTCTGAGAAAGATGAATAAAGAAATCGAAGTCTTAAATACAATTAAAACCAGAAAATTGGAATATCTCGGACATATTACACGTCGAGAGAGATACAACTTGGTCCAACTCATTATGCAGGGAAAGATTCAAGGAAAAAGAAGCATAGGAAGACGCAGAATATCGTGGCTGCGCAACCTGAGAGAATGGTACGGATGTACATCAGATGAACTTTTCAGAGCAGCCGTCTCTAAAGTCCGAATAGCTATGATGATTTCCGGCCTCCGTCGCGGAGATGGCACTTGAAGAAGAAGAAGGAGATCCCATTGCCAGCTTTAATTGGGTCAGTTATCTCTTCTTCTACTTCAGAAAAAGTCAAGTAACCTATACTCATTAGAAAATCTCTTATTTACACATTTTCAATAAATCAAAAAATTGAGTATGTATTATCAAATCTCAATAAGACCTTGTTGGCATTATTTTTTTAGATCCCAATAAAATAAATATATATACAATAGTTTTTATATTTTATATACTTACACTTTCAAATACCATCAAGGTTTAATTTGCAATATGTCACATAAAAATCATCATAATCATAACTTATGCACTTATATGTATACGTTTTGCAAGTTTTATAAAAAGAACCTTTTGGTCTGCAATATATCATTTACATTAAATTTTAATAATATCACAACGAAAATTTTCTAAAATGTCTTGGCAGGTGTGAGTATTTTTACATTAAATAGTTAAGAACTATTTAGATATTTATTTCTTAAAAACATTTTTTGATATTAATACTTAAGTGCTCTCTACATACACATTTATTTTCGCTATTGAATATCAACTGTTAAATTTATTAAATTTTACGTATATTAGTAGATTTCGGTTCAAGAAATGAATATAGAGCAAATACATGTCGAATACTTTATTATCTACCACAGTTTATAAATGAAGATTTCGAAAAAAAAAATATTTATTTTAGAAGATTTGAACAGAATAATATTTATATACAAAAAACGCGAGTACGTGTGTATTTGTATATATATAGTTATATACAACTTCTTCTTCTTCACTTTAACTATTAGACTTCAAACCTGTCCATCCTCAGTCTTGCCATCTTATTCGGAGCCGTCCAACGTCTCGTCTTCTGTGTGTATTATATTTTATAACCTGCCTTACAAATCTATCTTGTTTCATTTCTCATTTGGTCTCTCAAGGTGCATTCTGCTGTTTACTTAAAAATTTAATTTCCGCTGACTACACCTTTGACTTTTGTTTTCAAGCACCGTCCACGTTTCGTTAATATAGGTTAAAATCGGTGCTCTCATTACCATATAAAATTAAATGTTTTGTTTCTTTTCGTGTTTTATGATGGAGTTTTCCTTGGATTACTGGGATATTTATGTATCTTAATGGTAATATCTTTTTCTTCTTTATTACTAATGTCACATCCTAAAAAATTAAAGTGTGATACATGGTTGGGTTGGGTTTTTTAGTTACAGGTTCTAAAACTATGTATTTTTGAAAATTTCAATCACTAAAAATAGTACTGTGGGGAATAATACAGTGATGAGCGCGCTAATAACCCGCAAAATAACGCAAAAGATGGAAAACAATACATGAGATGAAACTAGTGGAGGTGGAAATTATCGTTATAAACGTATAAATAATTAACATTACATTACATAGTTTCCCACCTTTAGACGTATCAGGAGTATGACAACTGTCACTGTGATAGTAGAATTTTATAAAATACTGTCACATACGTCTAAAGGTGGGAACTATGTAATGTAATGTTAATTATTTATACGTGTATAACGATAATTTCCACCTACACTAGTTTCATCTCTTTTCCATTATTTTCTATTATGTTTTCCATCTTTTGCGTTATTTTGCCGGTTATTAGCGCGCTCATCACTGTATAATAAGCAAAACGTACAACAGATCTAGGCTTTACCTTTTTGAGTTACGTTACCAAAACCTGTATTTGGTTTTATTTAGGGTGTAAAATCAATTTCTTCATTTTAAATTAGTTTATTCAAATTCTTCATACAACTATTGTATTATTGAGATACATAGTATCTGATATATTTTATTTGCAACGTAATCAACTTTTGCCATTCATTACAAATATTACCTAATCAAAAGATTACATTTGAAAGTCTATTCTCAATATTTAGTTACACAAAAAAACGATCTCGCATTTTATTCTGTGAACCATTGTGAACCAAAAAGTTCATACAAATGATCGCAACTGTTGCCAACTATATTATTATTAACAATTTTTGTAAAATACATTTGTTTATTTCTTAAACAGATTACCATATAACGATATATATAAAACAACTGGAAAGAGCTTAAAATACGTGATTATGTGACTGAACTGGCCATCTTACTCGACTTTCCATGACTCAATGGTCAAGGTATTTAGCCAATGAAAATGGAATGACAGCACAAGTCAACTGTGACGTTCCACATTAGAGGCTTGAAGACATTTAATTATCCACGACGTGGAAGCCATTAAAATAAAAAAAGAAGAACAACATTATGAGTCATGAGGATGCGTCTAAAACAAGCAATATTTTTGTTGTAAATGTGCAACACAATCGGATAACAATGGATAGCAAAACCATACTCGTCACATCGGCTTATGTTGTGTAAAAGAAATTAAAGAAAAAAAAAAGATTGTGGATTCGACCTAACAACAGGCGTGAAACTTTAGATACCATAAGTCTAGAAGTATATCTTGATAAATTAAAAACTATCAAAGAATGTCAAATAAAAAAAAATAAACGATATTACATCAAAAGCGAACAATTTCACTGGTTCACTAGGTACCACTTTTAATCATTTTTTTTTCAAATTTTACCGTACGTATGTACCTACTCAACTCTCCGAGTTTTTTGTACGCTTGATTACTCTAAATCTCAAATTTTTAAGCAAAAATAGCCGATCGGCCTCTTTTTCATTTCAATCTTTATACAGTGAGCACGTAAAGGTTGTAATAAATTCATTTTTTCGCAAATGTGCGATTTTGGAAAAAAATCCCGAAACAGGTCAATTTTAATTTTTAAATTACGACTTTCTGGCATATACTATATATTATATATTATTACCATAGACAGAGTGTCATTCAGAGCGAAGTGACGACACCATCTTTTTTATTTGGATTAGTCCTGTTTCACTCTTACGCATAGCAAAGCTGCGACAGTTGTCCTCCCTTCCGTGCCTATACTCACACTTAATGTGATCTTAGTTTCTCGATACAATGTGCTAGAAAGAGATACCGCAAACCAGTCTATGAGATCTTGTCGTCAGGAAGCGCGGAGGGTAGGCTCACTCTATGTTAATATGTACCTCTATGCTTTCTGGCATATATATCACACTAGTGACGTCACCCATCTGGGCGTGATGACGTCATCGATGATTGTTTTAAAAAAGAATAGGGGTTATGTGATAGCTCATTTGAAAGGTAATTTAATTCTCTATTTAGTAATATCTAATTATTTATACAGGGTGTCAAAAATTTCTTTTGAATTAAATTTATTGACATAAAAAGAAGAATGTGTGTAATTTATTTAATTCAAAATACATTTTTCTGAGAGCAGTAAAATGTATTTTGAATTAAATAAATTACACACACTCTTCTTTTTAAGCCAATAAATTTAATTCAAAAAAAAATTTTGCACACCCTGTGTAAATAATTATGTTAATGTTTATATTACTGAATAGAGAATTGAATTACCTTTCAAATAAGCTATCACACGACCCCTATTCTAATTAAAAAAAATCATCGATGACATTATCACGCCCGATGGGTGACGTCACTAGTATGATATATATGCCAAAAACTCGTAATTTAAAAATAAAAATGGACTTGTTTAGGGATTTTTTCCAAAATCACCCATTCACGAAAAAATGAATTTATTCCAACCTTTACGTGCTCACTGTATATTCGGATTGTCACATTCCACGTCTCCGAGAGTAAATGTATTTAGTTAGTAAAATTTATTTGTCGTCTATTCAGCTTTTTAGAGCAGCTGTAAACACAATACATATAGTCATAATGATCGCCAACCTCCGAAAGAACACGGCATCTTAAAAAGAAATAAAAATTTAATTTAAAATTAATTAATTATTGTTAGTCATTTCATTCGTCCAAAATTTTTCAAAACAACAAACAATCACCAAACCAAAATAAATTGTATCTAAAGTATTTTAAGGTAAAAATTTTCGCTCACCAAGCGATCGTCCGGCAATTGCGGGTGATACCAAAAATGTGTGGCTAGGACTGGCTATATGGCCGAGACATACTTAGAACATTCCCATATATTGCAAAGTCTGGCCGCTATTGTTGGCAATATTGCCAGCTACTGTGTTGCAGCCAAACATTGCTCGTTTAGAGGTACCTTAATTAATAGGTCGAATAAGATGGCCACTTCCATCGCAATGTTGGGTTTATTGATTTATCTTTCCTTTGGTTTTATTTTTTAGAGAATATCCAATATTGGACTATTACTGTACTTAAGACCAGTCGCGCATGGAATGATTTTGCGATTGTCATAATTAATAATAGAATAGTAAAAAGCATAGTTGATATCAATAGGTGCACATGGAGAAGTTGGGAATGTTTCAATAGATAGATACCAACAAATCGATTTGTAGAGAATTGAGGAAAAGTCACTTAGAAAAATCTATCATTATGTATATAAATTAAATACTCAAAACTATTTTTGAAACATTTTTTATCACTCCCTTACTTATTCTGATGATAAATATTAAACCACAATGTCCTTATGTCAAGTTAATATAGTCGAAATTTGTCAAAAAATTTATACAGTATGTCCCTGTAAGTTGTATCCATATGTTGTTCTGAAGCTATTTCCTTGTGGCATTTTTATGATTACTTATTTATATGGGAAATCAGCCACAATAAAAATGAAAAAATAATTTTATTAACGTTTCGACGCCCAAATCGGGTGCCGTTGTCAAAATACAAAATATTACTAAAATAAACAAAAATGTTGTTGCTAAGTAAAAAATTCTTCTAATAAATTATTTAATCTGACTCATTTATATTGGCAATTCAGACATATATTATACATTTTAAAGTAGAAGACTTTAAAATGATATTGCCAATATTTATGAGTTGCGTTCCTGCGACGACTTACTGAAAGATAGTTCATTCGATTACATGAAATCAACCCCAACTCAAGAATATCCGTCACAAAAAAATTATAGCATGTGATCTGTCTTTAAAAAGACAACCAAATGCAACGACAGTAAAATTCTCGCGTTAGAGACTTCATAGTAAATCACAAGGGAAAACCAGGAAAAAACCCTGTGATACTATCCCGACATCGTAAGTATTTGGTCTTACATTCAATTTACTCTCAAAAAATAATACCAAATTCTGACTTGTAACATGTTTAAATTATAAATAATATTAATAATACTAGATATATAAGTAATACTAAAATATAAAATATGTACTAGCTCGATATTATTGACTTACTAATCTTGGTATTTTCTTTCTATTGACTTCCTCTTTCAGTATGGGTAACCACATCCTACTGCATTCTACCGAGGAATTTGCGACACAATTGGTTTCATTTAGCATAATTAGAGCCGCTTCTTTGATTTTTCTCTTTTTACTATCTGATTCTTTCAGGACTATACTTGAATCTCTCCACTGAACTTTATGTTCATTATCCCATGCGTGTTGACATATTTGAGATCTATCAAATTCTCTATTTTTAATATAAGACTAATGTTCACTTATTCTAACGTCTAATGGTCTTGATGTCTCACCTAAATAAAATTGTTCGCATTCACAAGGTATTTTATAAATGCAATTCTTTGTTCTTTCATGATCATTGTTAGGTTTAGTTTTAGATAGAATAGATCTCAATGTGTTTGTTGTTTTGAATGTTGTTGAAATGTTGAATTTGTTTCCTATTGTTTTAAGTTTCTCGGATAGTCCTTTTATATATGGTATTGATATTTTCCTCGTATTATTTCTTGTGAATGTTGTAGGATCCCGTTCTAAGTTGTCCATTCGATCCAATCTTGACAATTCCTTATTTATAAACGATAAAGGATAATCATTTTTTAATAAAGCAGATGTTAACAATTGTTTTTCTGCTAAAAAGGAATTTTCGTTAGAACAAGTAATTTTGGCTCTATCATATAAGGATTTAATGATTCCCTTTTTAACGTTGATGTTGTGATTTGACTTGTAATTGAGATATCTGAATTGACTTAGATATAAGTCAAGCATGTCGGAGTGAACAGCGACTAAACGAGCTCTTACTTTTTCGGTGTTTTAAGTGGTATTTCCGATATAAAACTTATTGGTTTTTGGTTGTACGTGGTGTTTGTTATTAGTTGAAAGTCTAGGATATAAAGTGATATCCCTAAAGAAGCTGCAAAAGGTAATTTGACTTACATCCTATTTGATAACGACTCACATATATTCAAGCCATAGTTGCCAGCTAGTTTAGAAAATCTCAAACTATGAGTAAAACAACTAGAAGCACGTCTATATCTGAGGATAGTATAATCGATGCTGTGATTAATAAGTTATTGCCGAGATTAACTGCTATAATTAATGAAAACACAGAGAAACTTGCCAAAAAAATGGACGGCCTAGAAGAAAAATTAAATAGTGCCATTACCAAACTTTCAGCAGTTGAAACCATGATACAATCTAATAATAAAGAAGTTGATATAATTAAAAGTAAAATGGAAAAAATTGAACAAAATTACAAAAGGAACTCGTTAACTATGATCGGAATTGAAGAAGAGGAAAATGAAAATCTGTTAGCCAAGGCACTTACTATATTTAATGAAGGTATGAAGATCAAATGCGCCCATTGGGAAATTAACAATATTTTCAGGATTGGAAAATTTAATAAAGATCAGCCTAAACCTAGAACAGTGATAATTGAATTTGTGACAGTATTAAAAAGGAATGAATTATTCAATTCAAGAAAAGTGCTCAAAAATTCCGGTATGTATTTAAACGAAAATTTGACTAGTCAATCAATTAATATAATGTCAATCTATAAGTTACTATCGCTTAATTTAACACCTCCACTAGTTCGCGTCAGAAAAACGTCAAAGTGAAAACCGATCTTTTAAATTGCTCTTTAAAAAATATTAGTTTTCGACGTTTTTTTCTACATTTTTATAGTAGTAATCATATAAATCGGACGTACCTTCGGTACAACGATCATTGAGACTACAGATAACCCCCATTGTCTTAATTTAATTTGAATTTTTTACGACTGCAATATCGTTTGCTGAAGCGCCTACAACTGCAATATGAGTGTCAATAGCGGAGGTAGGCCTCCTGATCCACCGCCCAGAAAAACTATTATATTCGATAGTCAAAATGATGCCGAACAAATGGAACTTTCTGTAAGTACTCCCATTCCAATAAATTTGACAACCAAAAACAACAACAACAACCAGTATCCAAATGATCCAAATACAACGAATATGAATGTTAATAATGAAACAAAACAGAACTTAAAAGAGGTAAGGCAAGCATTTTTATTTAATAGTAATGACCTGGGACCATATCACATTTACATCGAAAACAGTGCTAATGATTTTAAAGGTAAATTAAATTCTTTGAAAATTGGTGAAATTATTTTGTCTAACTTTCCTGAAGCAGACAATATGATTTCCAGTATAGATGCCATCGGCCGAAATAGGATTAGAGTCAAATGCAAAGACTATAAAACTGCAAATAATCTTATTAAAAACAAATCTCTGGAAATTTTTAGATCAAATAATT
Organism: Diabrotica virgifera virgifera; assembly: GCF_917563875.1. NCBI lineage: Eukaryota > Metazoa > Arthropoda > Insecta > Coleoptera > Chrysomelidae > Diabrotica > Diabrotica virgifera. Next base: position 182,864,543 of record NC_065449.1, on the reverse strand, counting down.
TGGATCTATATATTCCAAAATTTATTTTACACAGACAGGGAGTTATTAGAGACATAGACATAGATTTCTCTGAAGAGTATATAAAAAGTAAAATAAAACAGTATGATAGTCATTGTATATTTGAAATTGCAAACGTTAAAAGAATTACGCGTAAATTAGAGAAAATTGTTAATGAGGAAAAAATTGTCGAATATGTCCCTACTAAATCTTGTATTGTGACCTTTAAATCGCAAACTTTACCTAAATATGTAGTCATAAATAAGGTTATTAAAGAAATTGAAGTGTATAAACAGAAAGTTCTGTTATGTTTCAACTGTCTTAGGTACGGCCACCTAGGCAGTCAGTGTAGGAGTCAGCCAAGATGCAATATATGCCAAGAATCTCATAATTCTAAAAATTGTACAAAAGTTGAGTTCACACAAGTATGTTTCAGCTGTAAGGGGAATCACTTGACTACGAATTTAAGCGCGTGTCCAGAATTCACACGACAAAAGTTAATAAAAGAGACGATGGGTTTAACAAACGTTAATTTTTACGATGCAAATAAAAATATACCAAAGAATTCATATGCTAGTATTCTTAGGTCAAATATCACAAACAATGATACAAATTTTTCACAAAATTCACAACCTTCTACTTCTACCCAAGGAAATAACTTTGCTAAATTTATATTTAATCCTCACACCAACACCAGTAGGCCAAATAAAAGGCAAAAGCCAAATAGTCCAGACCCAACTGATATAGCCAGAAAAGAAATAATATCTGTAGTTTCCCCTCCAAAACATTCTGAGGGAATAGTTAAAAGTCAATTCTATCAACAAAACTTAAACGTTGCAGATTCACAGTCAGAAGAGTTAGATTCTTCTGTAATAAATGTCATTTTAGAATCAGTTCTTACAATTGTTAATTCAATTAAACAAAATAATAATTTTAATATTTCAAAATCTGATGTAATTCAGTTAATTAGTAACCATTTTAACCAAAATCTAACATCAAATCGCAGGCCTAACTAAAATAAACATATTACAATGGAACTGTCGTTCGGCAGTTGCTAATAAACATAATTTAGAATATTTACTCCATCAGAACGACATCAGTATAGCTCTATTATCTGAAACCTGGTTCAAACCGGGAAAATATTATAATTTTAAAGAATTTAATTGTTTTCGAGCTGACCGCCCTGATGCATATGGCGGATGTGCCATCCTTTTGAAATCTAACATAAAATGTGAAGAAATAATTTTTCCAAATACGTATTCGTTTACATATAAGTGTATTTCCATTAAAATTTCACCTTTCAGAAAACCTTTACATATAATTTCTTTATATAATGAACCCAATAATAAAGTTTCAATTCAACAATGGATAAATTTTTTAGAAAATATATCAAAACCATTTATAATAGGAGGCGATTTTAACGCACACAATTTGGCGTGGGGTTGCGAAGTTGATGATAGATTAGGTAAAGATCTTCTAGATGCTATAGAATATTGTAATTTAGAATATTTAAACGATGGGTCTCCCACTCTCGCTATTTCCAAAAAACCTTCTGCTGTAGACTTAACCATTTGTTCCCGAGATATTGCTTCTTATTTCCATTGGAATACTCTACTAGAACCTCATGGATCTGACCATGTGCCAATCATTATTTCATCACAAAGTTTCTCCGCAACAGAAGCCACATCCAGTAGAAAACATAGAATATGGAACCTTAGCAGAGCCAATTGGATGACTTATGCCAGTACTTTGGAAGCAATGGAAGTTCCATTAATCTACGAAGAATTGTTAACACATATAAACCAGGCAGCCAACATCGCTATTCCAAAATATTCCTCCATTAACGAAAAAAACAGAAGCCATATTCCGAAACCATGGTGGAATAATCAGTGTCAACTAGCAGCTGAAAGTAGAAAACATGCGTTCATTAATTATAAACAGAATCCAACGCTCCAAAATTTAATAGAGTATAAACGACTTGACGCTGTTGCAAAGAAAATCTTCAAACAGAAAAAAAAGAAGAATTGGATTGATTTTTGCGAAAGACTAAACTCAAGAACACCATTAAAAGATGTCTGGCGAAAAGTTAATTGTTTTAAAAACCGCAAACAAGCCAACAGAGTACCTATTGATCCAGAAGATACATGGTTGCAAGATTTCCACAGAAAAATTGCTCCGGCATGGGTTCCAAATGACGACACCGTACAAGAAGATATTCAAACAGTATCCAGACAAAACCACAATTTTGACGAAAATTTTCATCTATGGGAATTGCATCGAGCCCTTGAACAAAGAAATAATACTTCTCCAGGTATAGACAATGTGTCATATTCGCTGTTGTACAACTTACCGATCGAACATAAAATTTCACTACTAAACATTTTCAACAATATTTGGACAAATAAGATACCAGTACCAAATAGTTGGAAAGAATACCTGATAATTCCTATTAAAAAACCTGGCAAACCAGACCGTGATCCAAATTCTTACCGACCTATCTCCTTGTCTTCATGTCTTTTAAAAACATTCGAAAGAATAATTAAAAATAGATTTGAACATTGGTTAGAACACGATGGTATACTTCCAAGATCCCAATATGGTTTTCGCAAGTCTAGGTCTACTCAAGATGCAACTGCAGCTCTAGTTACGTCAATTCAACTTAACTTTACAAGAAATAAGTCTACAGCAGCTGCGTTCCTTGACATTTCCGCTGCTTTTGATAATGTTAATTTAGACATTCTTTACAAAAAAATGTTGTATATTGGAATCCCTAATTCATTTGCTCTCTTTTTAAAATCTTTATATTCCAACAGATTAACTTATTTAAAAATTAATAATGATGAATTTTCATATCCTCGACTAACTAATATTGGATTGCCACAGGGGAGTATTTTAAGCCCGATTTTATACATCCTGTACAACATAGATCTTGAAGTTAGTATACCCAACAATACAAAAATTCTTCAATATGCTGATGATGTTGTTTTATATACAGAAGGAAAATTGTTAAGTAGATGTGAGGATAATTTAAAAGTCGCATTAGAAATCGTAAATCAGTGCTACGAAGAAGTAGGATTATCAATTTCTGACACAAAAACTGAGGTGTGTTACTTTACAAAAAAGCGTAGAGTTCCACAAGGCAATCTTAACGTTGGAAAATTTAATTTTCCAATTAAAAGCTGTGTTAAGTATCTTGGTACCTATCTAGACAGGAAATTGTCTTGGAAAGATCACATTCATCATATTGTAAAAAAATCAGAAAACTCAATAAATATTTTAAGAGCTTTCTGTAAAACACATTGGGGAGCAGACCCAAATATTGCTTTGATGTTTTACCGTAACATGATCAGACCCATTCTCGACTATAGCTGTCATTTATTTGGATCAGCGACCAATACACTTCTAAATAAACTTGAAATTCAAAAAAATAAATGCTTAAGATTATGCCTAGGTTATTTAAAATCCACTCCAGTCCAAATAATGGAAAATGAAGCAGTGGAACCTCCATTGCATTTACGCCGCCAATTTCTCAGTGATAAATTTACAACTCGAATTCTGTCCAAAAAATGTAAATACCTTCAAGATCTACATGAGCTATCAGTTTTAGACCTCACTCATAGGTACTGGAGAACTAAAAAATCTATACCTTTGGTAGAAAGTTATCTAAGTACGGTAAAGTACAGTGAAGTTATCTATAAAAGCCAAATTCCGCCTTACTACAGTGCAATGACAAAAACATTATTTTCTAACAAGGTTAAAACATGTTATTTAAGCTCACATTTACCGCCAAATATGTTTGATATACTTATTAGAGAAAAATGGTCAAATTTTCAGTACATATTTACCGATGGGTCAAAAGACGCAAATGGAACGGGCTGTGCAGTATTCCACGAAAATACAAATTACCATCATCAATATAGCCTACCTATTGAATGCTCAATATACACAGCAGAAATGATAGCAGTAATGTTTGCTGTTCAGTATGTACTACTGAATCCAACTAGCAATTATGTTATATTTACTGACAGTAAAAGCGTGGTGGACAGATTAAGTAACATTCAAACAGTCAAACACATAAACCACATTGAATTGAATATACTTAAAACTCTGTTTGAAATTACACAATTAGGAGTAAATGTAACAATTGCTTGGATTAAGGGTCATTCGGGAATAAAAGGCAATGAAATAGTTGACAATTTTGCTAAATCAGCTTATGTAATCGGAGAAAAAATAAACAAAAATTTAATTCCAGCTTCAGATATTGATACTTTTAGCAGACAAAAACTTAAAAATAATTGGCAATTGCATTACAGAGAATGTAATACTGGCTCAAATTTTGCTCATTGTAACCCTAGGATATTCTCAAAAAGATGGTTTTATACAGAATATAACAGACATTTTATAAAGACCATTAATCGGCTGAGAGCCAATCATGCTCTTACGCCATATTACATGCATAGAATCGGCTTGTCAGATACTCCCAATTGTACTTGTGGCAAAATCGGAGATCTAACACATGTCATATTAGAATGTCATTTAAACATAAATAACATAAACGACCTTTATAAAGAATTAAAAGATTTAAAATGTTTTTTCCCAATAAACCTTAATACTTTAATATTTACAAATGATATGGAAATTCTTCATCTCATTTATAAACATGTTAAATTATGTAAATACAAGTTGTAAACTTAATATAATAGGCATAATTTGTTAATGTGGTTTGAAAAAATTAAAAAAAATATATATATATATATATATAAAAAACACATAATAAAATAATAACAAAAAAAATAATAAATAAAAAAAAAAATAGAAACAAACATAAAAAAAAATAGAAACAAACATAAATAAAAAAAGAAAAAAAAAATAGAAACAAACATAAAAAAAAAGAAGTGTTTCGCACAAATTAAAATATATTTTATATTTAAAAAACAGTAAAATAATTTAAAAAAAAACAAAATAAAAAAAGCTACACAATGTACCAATGTATCTATAAAAATAATATTGTAGAATGTACTTATGTTTATAAGAAATTTATGACTATGAATCTGCAATCAATCACAAATAAGTCTGGCTAATTGACTCTGCCAAAGCCATTTTTCAAAAAAAAAAAAAAAAAAAAAAAAAAAAAAAAAAAAAAAAAAAAAAAAAAGACTAGTCAATCTTATCAACTGCTACGTTCTGCCAAAAGTAAATATGGTAACCAATCTGTCTGGTCTAGGAATGGAAAAATTTTTGTTAGAAGTGACAACAACGTAATGGTGATTAACGATATACATGATCTGAACTAAAGCGATTAAGTTAAAAAACTGGTAAACTGTAATGAGGTATTTATTTATTTTTAATTTCTACTTGTCTATTATGCGATAAGAAATTTATATGTTCGAAAATGTATGATTTTATGTCGGATATAAAATTATCATAATTATTAATTTGGAAGAAATTAAGGAATCTTTTTTATTTACTTATTCTTAATTTTTATGCAGCAGTATTATTATTTTATTTAGGTTTATAGTATAGAAAATTGTATCTATTTTTGGGTGAAGCCGAATGTTAGTTATGGGTTATTAGTGTTTCGATTCGGGTTGTTGGGTTGGTTTTGATTGCGAATATATTTTTATGTTTAGGTTATAACCGTGTAATTTTCTATCTTTGTAAAATTCATACTCCTTTTCTTACTCTTGTCGTTAGTATCTCGTCTTATTTCTATTTAAAGAAAATATGATTCATATTTATTACATTAGTTAAACTTTATGATTAAGAGCTCGTGATGTAAAACACTTACGATATCCACCCTTGATATATATTATCAAAACTGCCGAGGACTGAACACTAAATTAAGCGATTTTTTCAGTAATTGCTTGAATGACAACTATGATGTTATTATTGCTGTCGAAACATGGCTACAGGATAGAGTAATGGATGGTGAAGTAGTAGACACTTCAATTTTTAACTTAATAAGATCAGACCGGAACCTTCAGTTGACAGGAAAATCCACAGGTGGTGGAGTTTTTATTGCACTTAGAAAAAATTATAAAATTTTAAATGTAATAAAATATAACACTTTATTTGAAGCTGTTATAGTTAAGTTTAAGGTCAATAGTTGCAAGTACACCTTTTGTTCTATATATATACCTTCGGGAAGCGGGGGTAATGTGTATGAGACCGCATTTGAATGTTTACAATCTCATATAATGGATGAAGAAAATATATACCTTTTTGGGGATTTTAATATACCCAGTGTAACTGGTATACATATTGACAATAACATCTCTAATGACATTTTTGAAAAATTACAAGACTTTCTTGATTACAATGGATTTAAGCTCTATTCGCGGTGTGCAAGTACTTGGAAGGGAAACGAGAAACAACCGTGCGCGAGTCGCGGAGAAATATTGCAACTATCTTAAATAATTCATATTGTCAATTGAAATTGTCAAATTGACGTATATTTTATACCTTCTGTCATTAAAGCAGAAAAATTATATATTGCTCCACAATATTGATATGATATGCAATTATTATATAAAGGTAAATTTAATTAATTGTATTTTGCTTGCAGTACTGCATTTTAATAACTAATTTTATTTACTTACAATTCTTTACGTTTTCTGTACATAACCTGAACCTTATTTTTTCTTCTTATTATTTTTTTGGACTATGGCTTTGACAATTATCCAGTAACCAGGACTAATATAATTGGCCGATATAATTAAAAGTGCGAATAAAAGTACAGAGCGTAGAAATAGGGGTCGCTTTGCCGAACTCGCACGGTCCCAATAATAATATTAAAAATTTGCAAGGTAGGACATTAGATTTGGTAATTAGCTCGGATAGTAACTGGAATAATTGTACAGTCAGTAGAGATTGTCTCCCATTTGTTAAAGAAGATTTATACCATCCTGCCCTGGATATTGTAATTAAAACTAAATCAAAGCCAAAACTAAGTAATCAGCATTTAACAGAAATTCAGTACAATTATAAAAAATGTGACTTTCTTAGGTTAAGTGTAAGTATTAGAGATGCAAACTGGGATAATGTGATTAGGGAACAGTCAGATGTGAATGTAGCGTTAGATGCATTTTATAATATATGGAACAAGTTAATAGACGATTGTGTACCGAAATTTTGTAAATATGTAAATTTAAAAAAATATCCGGTCTGGTTTACTAAAGAAATTAGAGATTTATTAAAAGAAAAAGATAGATATAAAAAATTAAAGCTTGTTTCCAATTACTATGTAGATAAATATAAGGAATTAAGGAGTAGGGTCAATAAATTGATTAAGTTAGAGGAACGTAAGTATATAAGTAATATTGAAAATAATTTATCTACAGATATTAATTATTTTTGGAATCATGTGAATAGTAAGAAAAAAGATATCTCAAGTTTCAGCAATTACACATTTAAAGGGGAACAAATAACAGAGGAAAAGGCTGTAGATGCATTTGCAGACTTCTTTTCATCTGTGTATTCATCAATTAAAGCCTCATATAATCTCAATTTTCCTGAAAATACTGTACATAGTGACAACTTTGGTTAGGTGAATGGTTAGAAAAACCATTGCTTCATATATTTAATTTAATAGTTTCCTCTAATAGCTATCCTGTAATATGGAAAACTGGTATTGTAACTCCTATATTCAAAGCAGGTAATAAAATGAATGTAGAAAATTATAGACCGATATAGATAATGTGTGCACCAGCTAAACTATTCGAACAAATTATTTATTCTAGTCTATATCATTATGTCGAAAAGTTTTTAGTATCGCAGCAACATGGTTTTGTAGCCAGTAAATCTATTAGTTCAAACTTATTTATTTACATGGATCGAGCATATGAAACTTTAGAATCAAAGTCCCAATTAGATACTGTATATACAGACTTTCGTAAAGCATTTGATACGGTTGACCATGACGTGTTATTATCAAAATTAAATAAGTTTGGTTTATCAAAGAATTTTATCGAATTAATAAAAAATTATTTGCAAAACAGATCTTTTATAGTTAAACACAATGGAAATACCTCAGGTAAATTTGAAGCTAATTCGGGAGTGCCACAAGGTTCTAATCTGGGGCCTCTTTTATTTGTACTTTTTATTAATGACTTACCATCAGTTTTGAAACATTCAGAATGTCTTCTATTTGCTGACGATTTAAAACTCTACAAACGCATACAAACTGTTAGAGACTCTGTATTATTACAAAAAGATCTAAATAATTTACTTGAATGGAGCTATTGCAACAAGTTATACTTTAATGTGAAAAAATGCTGTATATTTACCGTAACACGTTTAAAAGATCCTATTATATTTGAATATAAAATTAATGAAGAAACTTTACTGCGTTGTACAGAGGTAAAAGATTTAGGCATCACCTATAATAATTTATTATCTTTCGCTGGCCACATAAATAATATCACGAAGTCTGCAAACCGATTACTAGGGTTTATAATTAGACAAACCTTTAATTTTAGAAATATAGCAACTCTTAAAATTTTATACTATACTTTAGTAAGGGCAAAATTAGAATTTGGAGCTCATATTTGGTTTGGTGAGTATCAAACTGCATTAGATACACTGGAAAAAATTCAAAATAAATTTTTAAGATATATTTATTTTAAAAAATATCACATACGACCAGATTATACTGAAGTTAGAACCACTCGCCTTAGAAATGAGTTTAAAATATTATCATTAGAAGACAGACGGAAACTTACAGCTTTAATATTTTTACATAAAATAATTAACAATAAAATTAATTCACCTGAAATTCTAGCTTTGATCAGGTTCAATGTACCATTAAGATTAACTCGCAATATGGTAATGTTTAATATTCCACTATTATCTACTACCACCAGGGCTCCTCTGGTGACCATGTTTCGACTAGCTAATAACATCAATACTCTAACTGATTTAGATTGGGCAGTCTCACAAAATGTATTTCGGGGAATAGTGTTACGACAAATTATTAATTTATCGGCATAGGATTAGTAAGTGTAGTCTTATGGATAGTATATAAGAATCGTTTGTATTATCTGATATGTTAGATTTACTACTTATTTTGTTTTTTTTTGTTATTTTTATTTTTTATGTTATTGTATATTTATTTTAGAAAAATTATTGTATTTTATCCTTGTAATTAGACCTTACAGGTCTGTTAGGATAATAAATAAATAAATAAATAAAAATCTGTTGGGGTGTGTTGGTTTTCTATACACTTGAGTCTCTTATCCAGTATCCTTCTTTGAGATCAAACCATCGAGGAAAGGTAGGCTGTTATTGTATTCCTTTTCCATTGTAAATTTTATTGTCTCTTCTTGATCGTTTATAATATTCAGGAACGTATCCAACAATTCTGATCTATGAGGCCATATTGAAAACACATCATCTACATATCTCCACCATACTGTGGGTTTTAAATTTTGTTTAGAAATAATATTAGTTTCGAAATCCTCCATAAATATATTAGCCAATAATGGAGATAAAGAAGAGCCCATTCCTAGACCAAAATTTTGTTTATAGAATTCATTGTTTAGTTGAAAATAGGTATTATTAGTACATAATGTCAATAACTCCATTATAGCTGATACATCGAGTCTTGTCCTAGTTGCCAATGTATTATCATTCTCTAATTTCGTTTTGATTATGTTTAAAGTTTTATCTAATGGTACATTTGTAAATAAACTGTTTATGTCAAAACTTACTAAAATATTATTTGGATTAAGTGTAAAGTGTCATTATTAGCAAATGGTTTTATAATGTTTAATAAGAATGTTGATAGTTCACTACAAGGAGAATTGATGGTACTACAAATGGGTCTAAGTGGTATGTTCGCTTTATGAATTTTCGGCACTCCATAAAAATGTGGTGTCTTACTGTAGTGAGGTGTCATTAATTTTCTTTGATAGTATGTTAGATCATTTTTAAATTTGAATAAAGTTCTATATATTTTGTTTTCCAGTGTCTTCGTTGGATCCTTCCGTCGTTGCATTTGGTTGTCTTTTTAAAGACAGATCACATGCTATAATTTTTTTGTGACGGATATTCTTGAGTTGGAATTGATTTCATGTAATCGAATGAACTATCTTTCAGTAAGTCGTCCCAGGAACGCAACTCATAAATATTGGCAATATCATTTTAAAGTCTTCTACTTTAAAATGTATAATATATGTCTGAATTGCCAATATAAATGAGTCAGATTAAATAAATTATTAGAAGAATATTTTACTTAGCAACAACATCTTTGTTTATTTTAGTAATATTTTGTATTTTGACAACGGCACCCGATTTGGGCGTCGAAACGTTAATAAAATTATTTTTTCATTTTAATTGTGGCTTATTTCCCATATAAATAATTAATTGTATCCATAGGGAAAACTTTTTTATTATTAATTTTAAGAAAAAAAGTTATTCTTCATAAAAAGCTCTGTATGGTCCAAAACCTAAGATTCAACCATCAGATATCAGATTTTATGAATATTATACGAGGAGTGTAAAAAAATATGAATTTCGCTCAAAAGTAAAGTAGGTAGCTTTATTTTTCAAAATATTGAAAATTGCTATTATAAAAAGTTGTTTGCAATTAAGAACTATATTCTAATATGGAATTACACCCTTCTAATTAAAATTTTTTTTTTTTTTGAAAAATTATGGAAAACTAACATTATTTTCAGTTATTTTAATTCTGATAACTCTTTTATTAGTAATTTTACGGAAAAAAGTGATTCTTAATAAAAAGTTCTATAGGTTTATTTAGGTAAATTTTATAAATTTTATACGAGGATGTCAAAAAAGATCAATTTAGATCAAAAGTAAAGTACCTTTATAGTTCAAAATATTTTAATTAGAAAGATATAATTACATATTAAAACATAATTTTTAATTCTAAACAGCTTTTCATAATAACAATTTTTGATATTGTGAAAAATAAAGGTATTTTAATCTTGAGTGAAATTCATATTTTTTGACATACCTCCTATAAAATTGATAAAATTTGATATTTTAGGTTTTAGGCAATGAACAACACTTTATAAAGAAAAACTTTTTCGTAAAATTAGTAATAAAAGACTTATGGATAATCAACATTATATTCAGTTATTTCAATTAAAATCAAATATTTCAAAATATTTCAAATTCATGAATATACTATTATGGATAACCAACATTATAATCAGTTATTTCAGTTAAAACGTTTTTTTTTTAATTAGAAGAATGTAGTTGCGTACTAGAATATAGTTTTTGATACCAAACAACTTTTCTTAATAACAATGTTCAATATTGTGAAATATAAAAATACTTTACTCTTGAGCCAAATTCATATTTTTGATGTTGTTCTGAAGCTATTTCCTTGTGGCATTTTTATAATTACGTATTTTTTATGGGAAATAAGCCACAATTTTACTAATATAGGGTTTCGTTGTCAAAATACAAAATACTATTATATCAATAGTATTTTGTATTTTGACAACGAAACCCGATTTGGGCTTCGAAACGTTAATAAATTCATTTTTTTAGTAAAATTGTGGCTTATTTCCCATAAATCATATTTTTGACATACCTCGTATAATATTCATAAAATTTGTTATCTCATGGTTAAATCTTAGGTTTTGGACCATGCAGAGCTTTTTATGAGGAATAACTTTTTAATAAAATTTTAGTAAAATTAATAATAAAAAAGTTTTCCATATGTATACAACTTACAGGGACATACTGTATATTTTATAGAGATTTCATTTTTTAGCAGGTGAATTTGATTGCCAATTTTAAAATCATCCATGCACGTCTAGTCTAAATAATATGCCAAAACTTTTACAAATGTATTTTATTATACTATAGTGCATTTATACACATATAGACTGACAAATGACATATCGATATACGCAACTGACAACAATCTCTTATATATTTAACTTAAACGATTCTTTCTTTGTTAGCGGAAAAGACCAATATCTCCCTCTCTCCCTTCAGTATTGACCCCCTAGAAGAAGTATAGCAGTCATCATGATGTTGTGTATTGTCCGTCTCCAAAGATCTCTGTCTCTGGTCATTTCTTTTAACTCATGCATAGGTCTTGTTCGGGATCTTCGGCGTGCTATCTTTTCTTGGATAATAAATCTTTCATTACACGATTCAAAGATTATCTGCTGGGAGGGTTATGTGGAGGGCGGAAATTGTAAGCCGTGGGGGACGGTTGTATGTAAACTTACGTGCATAGAAATCGGCCCACTTAAAAATTTGGTCATTTTTGATGTCTCATATTTCCTAAACCTGTTGGCCGATTTAAGTGATTTTTTGAACAGATTATAGCCTGATTCTTGAACAATACCACTGTAATAATATTGTTGCTAAACAGTTAAATTTTCATTGTATACCGGGTGTACCAATCAAACTGTGTTTTTTCTCAAAGTTCGCATCACCCTGTGGAATATTCTAAAATTTATAAAATACTGAAACTAGAACCCAACTATAGCCTCAGGTTTTCTCAACATTATGTTTTTTGAATCATTCGTTTATGTTTCATAATAAAAAAGTTAGTTACTTTAACAACTAGACATGTTCTTCATCAATACACGGTGTTTCTAAATAAGTGCGACAAACTGTAAGGCCGATGCCGCAGTGCAGGAAGTTTGCTAGGATGGTGGATGGTAGATACCCGCCTGGCGACCATCCAGCTACTTATACCACGAATAATACAACGACGGTAACCGCAGTGGCCTCCCACTACAATCTACCCACCCGGTGGTCCGCCAGGCGTCTATCCACCCATATCAGTCGTGTTTGATAATCCATCCGGGTAGCCTCGCTATGGATAAAAGCGTAATAAGTGCTGTGTATAAAAGAAAGGCCATTTGGGACCCAGCAGACCCACTATGTGGCGAAACATGGCTTAAAATATCTGTTTTATTTATTCTTTGCAGTTGCATTCAAAAAATCCAATATTCAAGTCAGGTGAATTTAAAAAACAATTTTTGCCTTTAAGTCGATTTTTCTCCACTTTCTGAAAAGTTTAGTGAGTGAGTTTTACCTCTAATATGACGATATGCTAAAAAAACAAACCAAATGTAACGTAACAAATGAAACAAACGATTCCTCAGCAGTCAGTTGGATACTGACTTCTGACTTCATTTCACTCTTTCACTGCGTCCAGGATGCAGCAACCCTCCACCATCCACCTTTAAGGGGGGGTATGGTTTGAAATATTTAATTTTTTTTATTATTTCAAATAAAAGTACATACTTTCAAGAATACACTCTGGAAATTTCAAAATAATCGGAGTAAAATTACCAGAGATACAGGGTGTTGAATATCCCTACCTTCGACTCGCTTTGCCGCAACTTCGCGCCAGCACGCTTGAGCGTAGTGAGAAACGTTAAACAACTGTTCGCCTTCTCTTTTGTAGATTATTCCTCAATTCAAAAAACATATTCCAATGTGCACCACTTTACGATTTGGTAGACAAATAAGAAGATGAAGATGCAGTTGTCAAAACTTTAAACGCATTTTTCTCAAAACTGCTTTTTTAAATGCGGTGGACATTGTAACTGAAAAACTACTAGGCCGATCTACCTGATATTTTGCACAGATTTTCTTTAGACATTTCATGAGGTAACAACGTCGAGATATTTTTCTTTTTTTGCTTATTTTTTGTTCCACAATAATAAATTTGTTGTTTTTCACAAAATTTTTACCAAAAATTTAATTTTTTTGATTTCCGAGTGATACCAAAAATCATTAAAAATCAAAAAACTCGACGTTGTGACCTCGTGAAACTCATAAGCTAATTAAATCTTTTTGAATTTTTTGTTTCATATGATCGAGTGTCGAGTTCTGATGTCCACCGCAAAATTAATTTTTTTGTGAGCTGCCTGTCAAAATTTGTCACCAATGGATTATTTTTCAATATTTTGGATTGAATTTTTTTCTAACATATTCTTTGACTTTTACTTAATATGCTTATTTAATTTAAAAATAAAATAATTCTACCATAGGTTCGAAAAAAATTCACAAAAATGTGCTTGTTATGTTGATTTCAAACCATACCCCCTCCTTAAAATCCACCCTCCAAGCCACCATCTAGCATCCTGCAGTGCGGCATCGGCTTAAGGGATAATTTTGCATGAAAAAATAATGACAGTTGGCTTTATAAACTTACGTTCGCAAATGTTTCGTTTCCGAGATACGGGATGTTGAATTTCTTCTTACAAACTGACGATTTATTTTATTGCTTTAAAACCGGTTGAGATATGCCAATGAAATTTGGTGGGTCTTAAGACGTAGTTATTGCACATTTTTTGACATACAATTAAGAATTTAATATTCACCATTAGCGCTCAAACGTGTAATATGACCGATCATATTACCCGTATGCACGCTAATGGTGAATATAAAATTCTTAATTTTATGCCAAAAAATCCGCAATAACTATCTCTTAAAACCTACCAAATTTCATTTGCATATCTCAACTGGTTTTAAAACAATAAATAAATCGTCAGTTTGCAAGAAAAAATTCAACATCCCGTATCTCGGAAACGAAGCATTTGCGGACATACGTTTATAAAGCCAACTGTCATTATTTCTTCATGCAGAATTAACTCTTAAAGTTTGTCGCACTTATTTAAAAACACCGTGTATTGATGAAGAACATGTCTAGTTATTAAAGTATCTAACTTTTTTATTATGCAACATAAACGAATGAATCAAAAAGCAGAATGTTAAGAAAACCTGATGCTATAGTTGGGTCTTAATTTCAGTATTTTACAAATTTTAGAATATTCCACAGGGTGATTCAAAATTTGAGAAAAAACATAGTTTGATTGGTACACTCGGTATACAATGAAAATGTAGTTGTTTAGCAACAATATTATTAGAGTCGTATTGTTAAAGAATCAGGCTATAACATGTTCCAAAAATCACTTAAATCGGCTAGCATGTTTAGGAAATATGAGACATCAAAAATGACCAAATTTTTAAGTGGGCCGATTTCTATGCACGTAAGTTTACATTATAATTACTAATTACGTTTATTTTTAAAAACTGTCTCATCACAGTTCTTGTGTCGTTTTTGATTGTTTATAAGGAAATAGTGAAGTGAAATCTTTCGTTTTCCTACATCCAAAAATATGTTGGAGAAAAGAACAAAACTGGATTAAAGCTTTGTTTAATAACGAAGTAAGTCACAGTATTGCCATATTTGTTTGTATAGTGTATACGAATGTTTAAAATATAAATGTAGACTTTTACGAAATTATATTTTTTGTCATGAGAAGCTACAATTTTTGAATTTATATAAAACAGCATACATAAATTATTTTGTTTTACTTTAAATGCAGCTAAATTGACACATTATCAGAATATTTGGCATTGGATGTGAACATTGAATCATGATTCACAAAAGTTCCTAACCGTTGCTTGGGGAATATCACTAAAAGACTACTTATATTTCATAGAAATTGAAGACCGAAGCATGGTGATATTATCTTAAAAAACGATATACTTAAACACAAAAAAAGAATGTGTTTGTGTACTTTGTACGCACGTAAGGAGTTATACTTCTATTATATGATTTCAACGAAATAAATATACTTTCGAACAGTTTATTTATATTTTATTTAAAGATTAAATTAATTTTTACTGATTACTTTCCAAAAAATTTTTTAAAACAATATCAAAAATTAAAAAAACTTAGAAAACACCCGGATTCGAACCGGGGACCTCTTGATCTCCAGTCGAACGCTCTACCACTGAGCTATCGGGTTTGTGCGGGTGCGGACTACAAGATTTATCAATGTGTCAAATAGACCAAGTGAAGTATAAAAATACTGTAAATATTACTTTTATTATCTCATTCCCAAGAAAGACAAATCCAAAGATACAAAAATTATAAAAAATAAATTTACTAAAAACACTAATATATTCTTTCCACATCTTTTTTGGACTAATACATACATTTTAGCAACGAACTCCATACTGTATGTGTGCGCATGCGCGCAGAATAAAAATTCACTCCCAATCGCGCCTAAAGAAGTATAACTTCAAAAGCGGAAGCAAAATTTCAACTTTATAGGGATTCAAAAGATTTGAGATTGGGCAAGCCCTGGCTTTTCAACCTTTGTTTACAAAGTGATAATAACAATATGACAGGCGTGACGTCACACTTCGGCTGTCAGCCTTAAAATCACTTAGTATTTTTCTATATTTAAACTATATTTGTGTATTATATTAGACATTTTCTACCGTATAGAGGATTTATAGCAAATTTATAATAATGTATTAATACATTAGCATAAAATTAATAGTAAAATTTTAAATATCTTACTTTTACACATAAGATCGTCCCCCGCGTAGCCAGAGTGTCTCAAGTGACTTATGATCAAAGTTAACGCTCCCAGCGGATATTGCTTCCTTGTAAAATATCCAATTTTGTTTCTATCAAATTTTCATTCTCAGGTCCTCTATTACTATTTTTATTGTTTGTTTTACTTGGTTTTAAACAGTTGGGAACATGTAATAATTAATAAAAATACTCGAAAATGCTTTAAAATATGTATAATAAAAAAATCTAAACATACACAGTTAAAATATGAACAGAATAAAATGTTTAAATATCAGAAATTAATAAGAATTATGATTTATATAGAATTTCCAATTTTGATCATTTCATGTGAACAATTGGTTTTCGGCAGTAGGCGCCATAAGTATAATAAAATGTTGATAAAAATTAACAAAATACAAGAAGAAAGGCCCTTCCTCCACCCCCGCAACACAACTGCAACTCTACTGCAAAAAGTTACGTTGTTGTTGTTACACAGTCAACTAGGAGTCGGACACGTGCTTTTAGTACAAAGTCCGCTCATCAAAGCAACGTAAAACGAATTGACTCGCAACTGATCGCCATTCAACTGGCATGGCAGTCGCCATACAACGGTTGCATGCACATTTTGTGGATTTTGAAGGCATTATTTTGTGGCAATATTAACTACATACAGAGTGTCCCCGAAAATAGTACGTTCCTTAAAGGTATAGGTAGAAGGCACAATGTAGAGCAAAAAAGTCTTATAACATTTTTTTCTAAATTCATCCGTTTGACCAAAAAACGAAAATACATTTTGATATGCAAATTGAAGTCTGGCAACAACGCGCAACTCAAAAATCTAAAGAATAAAAAAGTAAGTTTGTAGGTCAGTTGCATCTGGTAGGTAAAATAATGTACATATCAACCAAACCCATATCCATTATTTTGCATTTAGGTACCTACGATGTCAACAACCCCAGAAATCACACCTCAAAGTAAATAAGCAAAGGGTTATTAGGTTAAATTTCCACCGTCACAGCAACTTCTTCTAGGCTACGTTGCCATGTCAGTCAAATTTATGAAAATAAAAATTCACTTATATGGAGAACAATGTAATTTTTTTCTTGGAAACGGTTAACTTTAGAAAAAAATGTTATAAGACTTTTTTGTTCTAAATTGTGTATTATATCCATATCTTAAAGGAACGCACTATTTTCGGGGACACCCTGTATATTATTATAATGATGGAACTAGACTTGTGCTTTAAATTAATAGAGGCAATTGAAAAACATGCCTGCTTGTACGATTATCTATATAATCTTCTTCTACACCGAAATATTTCCTATAGTTTGTATCCCTTTTTGCCATGTGTGGCCGAAGCAATTTTTACTAGTTCAGTGAAGAGTCGTCTCGAGATTCGGTAAAATAAACGAAACTTCTTCACGTCCGTCTCCAATTTCTTCGCGGCCTGTAAAAGCTTGTCTATTTTTATCATTTGCTATATAAGGATGACGATGAGTCCACCAATTTCGTTTCCTTTTAATTTTTCCTGTGTACCAGGCCATTACTACGACATCGTCATCTGAACTCCTCGACATCTTGAACGTATCTGGTTGCAAATCAGTTGCGTTGGTGGACGAAAGTCAAACGATGCGATTCATTGGCAATAGATGCATCACAGTCCAGTTGTAGTTGCGTTGCGGCGGTGGACGAAGGGCCTAAATTAGCGTCTCTGGTATTTACTTTATTTAATTTTATTTGGTGTTGGTACCAACTTCTAACACTTATATTATAATTGGTAAGATCGTATTGGCAGTTCTAGTAGTAGTACTCTTGATTTCGAGGAAATTTTTGGTTAATCAATTACATTTGATTTCTGATACAGATTTTTTTGCAAAAATGGGTATATTTATTAAAGTATTTATTTAAATAATATCTTTAAACATACGAGTAGTCTGTACAATAATGACAGTTGATAGGTGCAACAATATTCATTTTAATAGAAGTTTGTGGATATGAAAAGGCTTTCTGCAGAAGTAGGTTAGTAGAAATATGTGCTTCGACTATATACTAAGAGACAATTAAATTCTATACCATTTCATAGACTCTAGTTTTCTCGGAACCCAACTAGCAAACTTCCAGATTTATCATTATCATTCCATAACTTTTAATAATGAATCAGAATCCGTTATCAATTTATTTACTTGTTACAGCTTCAGTTGCATTAATGACTGCATGGACAGAGCGGCCTCACAAAACTATAGAATCGACATTTTTTAAAAATTTTATTTTGATCCAAAGAAGTTAAGTTTGTCACATGGTGTGGCTAGAAGATAGATCAGAGTCTTTGTATTAAGTAAGATAGAGGTGTACAGCACGACCAAACTCACTTTGTATTTCAGCTTGGGATGCGCACTGTTGTTGACCTTCGGTTTTTTCCCCGTTTGCTAAATTTTATTTTGTTACCGCGCAGGTATTTTACTTGGCAAGACGTTACCAAAATAAAATTCAAAAAGTTTGGAAAAACCGAACATTAACAGTAGTGCGCATCCAAAACTCAAATACAAAGTGAATTTGGTCGTGCTGTACCCATACTCTGTGTAATCGACCCATATAAGAGTACCTCCGTTGAACAAACCAAGCTGCTTTAATTGCTGTACATTAGCAGGTTTGAATAATGTAACCAGAATCAGAAAGTTTCACAAAATAATCTACTAATTCATAATTATTTGATCACTGTACAAGTAATTTGATTTAAGAATATAGACGGAGAGGCAGCGCTGAAAAATCTCTTTGAATTTACTAAAGCTAAATTTTTTATAGTTGATTACTGTGATTGTGTAGAGAAACATACTGCGGTCGGTCAAGCGAAACGTACAACAGGGGTTACTGAGAGGGTATCAAAGTTGCTTTCCTACGAAGGTAATTAAATCAATTTACTAAGTCTGAAAATCAGTACACACATTCTAAATTGAATATAAATAAAAGTTATTATAGTCGGTCAGCTGTACGACGGGACAGAGCCGGTCGGTCGGCCCCAATGAATGTACAGGGTTATTCACTATATTTTGACCCCCTTGTAAACTGCTTTATTTACAGAATTAGAAAAAAATGTAAAATACAAAAGTTATTTGATTTTTTGACATATATATCGTACTAGTGACGTCATCCATCTGGGCGTGATGACGTAATAGACTATTTTTTAAATAAGAATAGAGGTCGTGTGCTAGCTCATTTGAAAGGTTATTCAATTCTCTATACAGTACTACAAACATTAAGATCATTATATATACAGGGTGTCCAAAAAAATGTTTGAATTATTAATTAAACAATTAATTTAATTAAAAAAAAATTTTTGGGCACCCTGTATAATTAATCATGTTAATGTTTATATTACTGAATAGGGAATTGAATAACCTTTCAAATGAGCTAGCACTCGACCCCATTCCCATTTAAAAAAATAGTCGATTACGTAATCACGCCCAAACGGATGACGTCACTAGTACGATATATATGTCAAAAAATCATAATTTAAAAATCGAATAACTTTTGTATTTTACATTTTTTCTAATTCTGTAAATAAAGCAGTTTACAAGGGGGTCAAAATATAGTGAATAACCCTGTACATTCACTGGGGCCGACCGACCGGCTCTGTCCCGTCATACAGCTGACCGACTATAATAACTTTTATTTATATTTAATTTAGAATGTGTGTACTGATTTTAAGCCTTAGTACATGGATTTACTTACGACTAAGTTTTCACTCTAATGGCATATAAAACAACATAATGCTATTCTACATCCCACCAGAATGAAAACAATGGAAACCTTCTCTGGTTACACCTCCGAGGCTTCTACAATATGCAAGCCATACGGATGCTGAGACTAAGGAAGATGAGGGAATTCTACAATTTACAATTCACGTCCCATTGAAAATGGTTATTCATTTTTGGATTTACTTACCTTCGTAGGAAAGCAACTTTGATACCCTCTCAGTAACCCCTGTTCTACGTTTCGCTTGACCGACCGCAGTATGTTTCTCTACGCAATTACGGTAATCAACTGTGAAAAATCTAGCTTTAGTAAAATCAAAGAAATTTTTCAGCGCTGCCTCTTGGACTAATACTGCTGGTTACAGAATCTATAGTGGAATCTCTTTTATACCACATATGTCAATTTGGTTGGAGGAAAATATTTTACTTTAGATCTGGTGTGGAATTCTCAACGCAGACACATATTTCGACAGGCAGTTAGTAAATAAATGTTAAAGAAGATGAACGGTTGACTTGAACATAGTGTAAGTAGAAGAAGAAAGGAAGAAAGAAGGAAATATATTCAACATGACTATAGACTATATCTAGGACATGAGATTAAGGTAGATTAATCAAGGATATTAAATACAAAGGTTTGATTTGACAGTATATATATAGTAACATGATTCACAAATCCAAGTTTAATTTTTTTTCTTCAAAAAGGTGTACATCGACTACTTTAACACGTTCGGTGCCCATCTAGAACCAACGTCACATGGCTGGTACCACGTTAATGTTTCATTTAGCAACCTTGTTTAAAAATCTACCTGTTTTATGAAATGATCCCTTGTTTATGTAATTTCACACCTCCGACAATAGCAACCCGCTGAGCTGAATATTAATGAGCCTCTTAGATACCTTGTATGGGTATACTTCCATGTCAGAACATAATTCTGTGAAATCCACAAGGAAAAATTTCCTGGAGCTGGCTGTATACCATTAATTACAAAAATTTGAAGAAAAATCTTCTGCGTAAAATCTTTTACGCAGAGGGTTTCTCTTCAAATTTTTTTAATTCTGTGAAACATTATCCACAATAAGTTTTTGCTCAAAATAAAATATCGGGTTCTGGTCTTTCTCAAAGAGTACATAGGGTACCCCCCCGACCAATGTTTTATAATTTATGTTGTTTTCAGAGTTTATAGACCGTGGTCTGGAAATACTTCTTCCTGACGTTTCATGTCTGCGACAAAACATCAAAAGCGATGCTACAATGATGAGAAGTCTTTTGTGCTAAGTGTTGTGGTTTTTACTTAGTGGGCTCAAAAAGTTCCCTTTGATAATGGTTGCCACATTTCAGATAATATATCAAAAATGAATCATTCTAGAGGACGACTTTTTAACCCCAAAAATAAGGAATATTAAGATAGTATGTTTAAAATCAGGAAATAGTTGATATCACAAAAAATTAGCAATAAAAATATTAATTCAATTGTGTCAAGTTCGACAAAAAGTTTTATAGTACCTATATAAGGTTCTAAATTGTTTTAGCTTAATAAATACACTCTTTTAAAATATGCAAAAAATTATTAATTTTCAACATTTAATGAATCCAAAGCGGCAGATTTCCTGTGATTGTCAAGATTGTTAATCTAAAATACAAAATTTTAGAATATTTTTGCAGTTTTTGGCAGTTTGACAATCGAAAAAGGTAAAAGAAATTAAAATTATAACAGTTATTTTAGTTAATTCGATACTCAAATGTGTGTTAAATACTTGGTTAAAATTTCAGGAGGATCAGTTAAACAGTTTTCGAGAAATCGTGGTCGCCGTATGGAAAAAAGTGATACGTTTTTCTTAAAATCACTTTTTTACATACGGAAACCTCGATTTCTCAAAAACTATTTGACCGATTCTTCTGAAATTTTAACCAAGTTTTTGCCACACATTTGAGTACGCTATAATTTTTTCTATCTTTTTCGGTCGTCAAACTGTCAAAAATGGAAAAAAATCGAATCAAAAATGTCTTTAAAATGCTGTCATTCAGTCATTTCTTTATATAACTTGTTTTTGTACGTTTCAGATAATTCCTTAGTACAAAATCATGGTCGCAGACAATTTTGAATGAGTCACAGGATATCCGCCATTTTGAGTTGATAAGATGTTCAAAATGAGTAAAAAAATGTTTATTGCATATTTTAAGAGTGCATTTATTAAGCGACAAAATGTAGAATCTTATATATCATAAAAGTGAGACAATAAATTACAAAATAAATAGTTTTTTTCGAAATTGACACATAATTAACCCCCGGGCCAATTAAACGATTAAATCTAAAGCTCGTTCCACTTTTGCAAAAAGTATTTAAAAATGCTGAAAATATTGAGTATATGAAACCATTTCCTCTGCGTACCAGTACTAGATAGCAGTGAGTTATCAGTGTTGCCAGTTATCGATCTAATCGGTGTGATGTTTACGTTCAAAACAGTTTTAATAACTATGTATATATATAATCGCACTATGTATGTACAATAAGATGTGTTTGTTTTAACTCAATTAACATAAAACAGAACAAAGAAGAAAAAATTTACAATCGCTATGTATAATAATAATAGTTATAACCAAAAATTGATAACTAATCATAATAATTAATTAATAATAAAAACTTTGTGTAATAAAAAATCACTTATGTACAAAAACAACTACACAATGTTTCAAGTTTTGATGGTTCTAACATAAGTCTTTTTTTATTTTATTATTTTATGTTTTTTTCTTTAATAGTAAGCGATTATGGGAAAGATTACTACAACTACGCCCATCACAGTAATTTTCTTTTCTTCTAGTTTGCCTTGCAATCGTCAAGGCCTATGGAATCTGAAACAGAAATCAAATGTTATTAACCACAAAATAACTTTATTAATCATGTTAGATGTTATTCATAACATTCTAAAGTGTTCTATGACGTTAACTGAATATTTCTTTGAGTTAAAATTTAAAGTGCTTATTTTGAGTCCATCATAATTTTGCAAATTTGCAATTTATTGCGGATCCTGGATTGCACAAATACAATATAATATGCAAAAACTATTAAGCCGATCGTAACGGAATTTAGCGCATGCTTCAGTCGTATTATAAAGTTTTTCTATTTTTCTACGCGGACGATGAAGGCGGTAAGTTATGTTTACGAGGTCGAAAATATGTATTTAAGAAAAAAGTTTATTTTTTAGACTTTTTTCCCAATTATTGCTATTTTTTAAACAATAAACATTAAATTTCCAATTTCTAGCTACTCAAATATAATGTAAAATTAAAAGACGAAAATTTTTAATTCTATGTTTTTATAAGAGCAATTATTCTCGAGTTATATGCGAAAATATAGTCGCAAAAAACAACGATTTTCGATTTTTTTCAGATTTTGTTCAATAAAAAATTAAGCACAAGGTTTGTGCGCATATCGTGATTATTCATACAAGATATAGTCGAAGCAATAAACCACTGAACCTCCGAAAAAAAAATCACAAGACGGATCTTAATAATTCTTTTTGCATTCGATTCGTGAATGCGCCAGGAAACTTTGTGACTCATAGGCATGAGATAATATTGAAAAGCTGCATTTGTGCATACAAAAAGTGCATTTTTAAAGTGCATCACAAACAGACAATAAAAAAGAATGTGTGTGTACTTTGTACGCACGTAAGAAGTTATACTTCTATTATAATATAATCTAACTTCATATTATGATTTCAACGAAATCAATATACCTATCTACTTTAAACAGTTTTTTTGTATTGTATTTAAATATTAAACTAATTTTCGAAAGAAAAGAATAACAAAAATTAAAAAAAAAAAGGATATGACTTTGTCCGGATTTGAACATTGCACCTCTCGATCCCTAGGCGAATGCTCTACCGATCAGCTACCACCGTTTTTGTATTCAGTCGATCATTTCTCGGACATAATTACAATCACGGTGACAGATACATTAATTGAAAATAAAAATTTTCAATAATACTTATTAGGAGGAAGACAAATCCACCGACATAAAAATTATAATAAATATATTTACTTAAAACACTAATAATATATTCTTTTCACGCACACCTTATTTGCGCTACATAACTTAAAAGATGTAGCAACTAATACCATACTGTCGGTGTGCGCATGCGCCAGGAAATGTAAAAATTCACCCTCGTGATTAAAGAAGTATAACTTCAAAAAATTCAGAACTTGTCAATTATCGGCGGAAATGGTGCCCAGGGTACCTACTGTTTACCTCGTCTTCTGGAGTTTTCGCCAAATTCATTAAAAAATTAGTCAAAAATCAATACTGGGGGGTTTTTGGGGTCGCTGACGACGAATATGACATCGGAAGTGATCTCCGGGATACCTACCTTGTGCACAGGGTACCTACTGTTTATCTCGTCTCCTAGAGTTTTCGATACTTTTCATAAATAATTGGTCAAAACTTGATAATTGGGGGTTCCAGGGGGATTCCAGAAGTTGACGTCAAAATTAGTTATCCTAGGCACCAGGTACTCTTAATTTTCAATGTCATCTTCTTTTTCAGCGAGACCAAAAACCCCCCGAGTAATGATTCTTGACTAATTTTTTAATGAATTTGCCGAAAACTCCAGATGACGAGGAAAACAGTAGGTACCCTGGGCACCAGGTACTCCGGAGATCACTTCCGACGTCATAGTCATTTTCAGC